>NC_084626.1:11523379-11623379 GCF_033978795.1 Nerophis ophidion
TACACATGAATAAATTACCATATTAATTAGCCATGTGCTCATTGTTTTGTGGAGTGAATACAGTAGCAATCAATTATCATACTAAGTAGTATGTGCGCTGTTGTCTATGTTATGTAGACTTAAAACTCTGAAGCGTTGTTTTTTATTGGTGAATTTTTTACTGGGGCACTGCAGATCAACAGTGGGGCACGTGCCCCAGTGAAATCTGTCTGGCGACGCCCCTGGCCCACGTCCACTGCATGTGACAAACTGAAGACAAGTGACCTGGGTCTGACAGACCCCTACGTAAAGCCCCGCCCCAGGCTGTAGTCCTGTACTGTTGTTGTTTTTCTTCATGTAATCACAGCAGTTTTTTTCTGTTGTTGTTCAAGCTTACTTATTTTCTGCTCCAGCTGCCAGCAGCTCACAAAGAGAAAGTTAATGCTCTGTAATGCATCCATTTTTCAGAGCATTTAAAAAGTCTAGTCCTGCTCCTGCATGTAGTTGTAGCAATGACGCTACTGCTAGTACATCAGGGACAGCAGCTAGCAATACTGCACCTTTAGCACCAGTAAGCACTGTTTCTCCTGCACCAGCTCCCTCCGTTCCCCCAACAAGCGCTCCCCCAAAGCAGCCTGCTCAGCTACCAAGTGACTTAAATGGCAACGCACCATCTCAGCCAATACTGGGTGGCTACCCAAAGCGTGCATTTGGTACAACATTAAGATCATTCAATCCTGCCTGGTACTGCACACGACCATGGCTAGAGTATTCTGTGGTGCGAGACGCCTGTTTCTGTTTCCCCTGTCGGAAATATGGCAGCGCTGTTAATGTTCCCCCCCTGAGAGATTGCCACCTTATTGTGGTCAGGGGGTTTGCGTGCCTCAGTGACCGTAAGAGCTATACCAGCAGGAGCTTGGTCTTCAGGTGGGACACCCAAGTTGGACAGGTTTGAAGGTAGAGGCCTGACAAAGTGCAATCCACTACTCCAGGTTGGGGTTGGACACATAGCTACAGACCCATTCCAATGAAGAAAGCATCGTTACTATAAGCACAGGAAAAAAAGTGCTGGAGCATGATGTGTACACATGATGCCCCCTTCACATTCCTGACTGCACCCTCATATAAGCATGCCTAGAACCGCCCCTGCTGTGACTTCTCCAATATTAATTGAAGAAATTGCAAAAGATTCAGCAACACAGATCTCCAAAATACTGTGTAATTATGCCGTTAAAGCAGACGACTTTTAGCTGTGTGTGTGTGCAGCGCTCACATTTCCTTAAAACCTGTGACGTCTTGCGTACACGTCATCATTACACGACGTTTTCAAGACGAAACTCCCGGGAAATTTAAAATTGTAATTTAGTAAACTAAAAAGGCTGTATTGGCATATGTTGCAATGTTAATATTTCATCATTGATGTATAAACTATCAGACTGTGTGGTGGGTAGTAGTGGGTTTCAGTAGGCCTTTAATTTTGGTAAGTATGGTGCTTAGTGAAAATAGTTTGAGAACCACCGGTCTCATTCATACAATACTCTTGCGAATAGTACTTTGTCAATTTGTTTTAAAGAGCTTTCACTGAAATAAGCTTCCATTTACAAAACGTAGCTCCCTCCAAAGTAGATTGACGTCACATAGGCGTTGCAAGATGTGACTCCACCCACTGCTGACGTCATGAGGGTTTTTCCCCACCCCACCACCCCAGCGCGAGTTCCGCCATTTTAATTTCCTGCTTACAAAGGACGGGAGAAATCACTCGAACAGTACTCGAAACGCTCGGCCGTTTAGCGTAACTTAGGGGGTGATTTTGTTTTGATTTTTCAGGAAGGGAACACAAACAACCTACACATAGTGGTTTCCCGACAATTTAGTGGTTAATTTTCACCTTGAGAGTCGCAATGCCGAGCCACCCGCTGCGAGTAGCGGTTGTGTGCTCGAGCAACCAGAACCGCAGTATGGAAGCTCACAATATCCTCAGGTAAAGAGGGGCAAGCCGGGGAAAGAAGACGACCAAACGACGACGAAAATGTGCCTTTTTCGAGTTGTGTTGTGGAGTGCTTGTCAGCCGCCGACATTGCGGACTCGCCGGGCCTCCGCAGTCCCAACAATGGACTCACTATAAGTGCCGTGTCACGCCGGCTGTTAAACTCCGTTAAAACCTTCTCATTTGGATATGGCTCATTCCATACACGGCCTTTAAATGTCAACTCAGTCAATGTGTTTTAAATAGCCGGACATTTAGTTATTGTTTTTACTTTTAATCGCCATCAACGTTAGGAGAGCGACCCCTCGGCGTAAAGTTCCGGAAGGGCGGAACTGCAGCCTCGCGACATTTGATGACGTAACAGAGCGGTGCTGCCCCTTATGGTCACTCATGTTAAGACAGTTTATATATTGTGTGTATGAAATGACTGACAGGCAAATGGAATAAATTCAGGATAAAATCGACCAAATCGTATTATAAAATGTATCTCCAAAAATCCTACATCCATGCTTCCAAGACTTTAGTGACATATTACTTGCAGCAGTCTGGAGGAATGTCAACTAATTTCAATGCTTGTGCTTTCTCCTGTCTTGCAGCAAACGTGGATTTGACGTGCGCTCGTTTGGGACCGGCACCCACGTGAAGCTACCCGGCCCTGCCCCAGACAAACCCAACGTGTACGACTTCAAAACAACATATGAACAGATGTACAGCGACTTGGTCCGCAAGGACAAGGAACTGTATCCCCAGCTCTCTCTCTCTTGCACACAGACATGCTTACTTTGACACAGGCTGGATAAGTATCAACATGTACATGCATATTTATTAGGAATTAACACATATGGACATGAGGACAGTGGATGCCAAGAAATTTACATTTTTTAAGCATATTGTTGCAAGATGATAGCTGTGAAGAAAATGGCAGACAATTAAAATAATGGAGATGTTTGAGAAAGGAGTGACGAGAGTCTATTCCGTTTCTGACTACAATTGAAGGGTGATAAGAGATTTAAATGGGCAACCAAATGAAGCTAAAACAAACCTTGCCGGTTGGATGTGCCGTTTGCATGCTTATATGTACTTAATGGAAAGTGTTGCATATTGTGTTCATCGGCCAAAAACTTCATTAGGATCTGTAGGAAAAAATAATTGGTGCCTCATAATGCATTTAGGGGGAATTGTTTTTTTAAGGAATACTTAGTGAATTGTATTAAATAGTTTTGGGGACACATTTCAAGAAAGCTTTAAGAACCAGGGGGCCGAACATCTCTCCACTATTATTATTTTGTATATTCCTGAGAACCTACTGTTTTAAGGACCGACTGCAAAAAAGTTTAGACAACCTAACGTTCTGCAAAGGTTTTATTCCAGCAATTAAAGTGAAATCAGCACAGGACGTGGGCTCATAACATGCAACTCCAGATATTTCAAGCTTTGATTTGATATAATTTTGATGATTAGCGTGAAAGCCCAAACCCCCACCCCTCGCAACCCCAAAAGGGACAAGCATAGAAAATGGATGGATGGTTTAGTTTATGAAAACCTCAAATTGAAAATCTCATAAAATTCTTTGTCAAATGCTTATGATCATAAATACAGGCTTTGCTTATCTCACTTTGCATGTAATGAGTTGGTCACCTTAGTTTCACATTTGAAGATGAGTTGCTGACACTAATGAATTTTGCGCAATATTTATGCACCTGGGCATAGGTTGATTGCAAACACTAAATTGGCCCTAGTGTGTGAATCTGAGTGTGACTGTTGTCTATCTGTGTTGGTCCTGTGATGAGGTAGCGACTTGTCCAGGGTGTACGCCGCCTTCCACCCGAATGCAGCTAAGATAGGCTCCAGCACCCCCTGTGACCCCAAAAGGGTTACATGGTACAAAATGGATGGGTTCTTGATTTTTTATTTTTTTATTTTGACCTTTATATAACTACTTGCGTGTTTTTAGAAGTCTGCTGCAAAACATGTTATGTCTGTTTCAAGTGTTTTGAGCTTGTAGGTCTGGTATTATTCCCAGGCTGCCCGTTGAATAGCTCTGCTGTAGACCTTTAAGACAAAGAAATAGGCACGTTCTTCACATTTTATCGGTTTAAAACGTGATTTTTTAAACAGTTTTAGCATTATACTTAAAATATTAATCATGTGCAACATTGAGTACATTTGCATGATATAATACTATGTGTGTTGATATGAGGCTGGTGCACCTAATGGGTTGTCTACTGTATTCCTAATGGTGCACCAAAATCAAGTCTATTCAGCTTCGAGATTATAGGTTAACTGCAGAAGGGCCTCTTGATGCCTTTTAATACTAAAATAAATCCTTAATATTACTATTGGTATTATGCCATCACGGAATAAATGTAGATTGCAGCAGGGAGAACAGATTTTATATCCTCAATAATAGTGCTGTGCTTATTAATGCAGTTGTCACCTGCATGTACTCGAAAGCTACCACTAGGGGGTGCTGTTGTGTATCTACAACCAATGCTATGACAGGACCAAGCATGCAAAGTTAACTCATAATTATTCCTGGAATGTACCAATTTCTACTCCAGGTTTTATTGTCCTGTTCCATTGTCATACATCCCTTGACCCCAACACTTCAGATATACACAGAATGGAATCCTGCACATGCTTGACCGCAACAAGCGAATCAAGTCCAAGCCGGAGCGCTTTCAGAAGTGCAGAGAGAAGTTCGACCTGGTCATCACCTGCGAGGAGCGCGTCTACGACCAAGTGCTGGAGGGTGAGCAAGGCCCATTCCCATCTGCTGTCTTTTTTTTTTTTTGCCACTTTACCATTTTTGTCTTTTTTCCTTCCGCCCACCAGACCTCAATTCAAGGGAGCAGGAAACCCTGCAGCCCGTACACGTCATAAACGTGGACATTCAGGACAACCACGAGGAAGCAACGCTGGGCGCCTTCCTCATCTGTGAGCTGTGTCAATGTGTGAGTGTCTGCTAGGCGGAGAACGTCCCACTTTTTAGTACTTTTTATTAGGTACACTCGCACCGTCAACAGAAAGATTGATGTTTGTGGTTGTGATTTGTAAACACGTAATTCGGCGGAAAGAATGACCACAACCCACTGCATCACGTGGCTGTTAATGACATTTGTGGCGCCCCCTATGGGTTGTGCTGCAAATGCTAAGTCACTATGGACAATGAGTTACTGAGACACACCGTTGTCTCCACAAAGATGTTCTGGTTCATGGGTGTCTAAACATGGATTTAATGACGGCACCAACATGTTGTGAACATGTCAGAAATAATAGTACATAAATACAGCAGGGTAACTTGTTATGTTACATTTTCACCTTTTAGGAGTGAAGTGAATTACATTTATATAGCGCTGTTTCTTGAGGGACTGAAAGCGCTTTACACAGTGAAACCAATTTTCTAGATCTTTAAGCTCCATGTAAAGCAGTGTGGTGGCACTGGGTACAGGTGAGTAAAGTGACTTCCAATGAAAAGCTTAGGACAAATTAAGACATTGTTTAATATTGTATTTTTTTACTTGGACACAAGCACCTGGGGTAAGGTTGATTGGCAACACTAAATTGGCCTTAGTGTGTGAATGTGAGTGTGAATGTGTTCCATCTGTGTTGGCCCTGTGATGAGGTGGTGACTTGTCCAGAGTACACAGCCTTCCACCTGTGTGTGCAACTGGGATAGGCTCTAGCCACCCCGGGATCTTGAGAAGCACAAGTTGTAGAAAATGAATGGATGGGTTTCAAAAAATTATACAATGTCTTGTGCTTTAACATTGTACTTTTCAAATAAATAGTGAAAATCATATGTTAAGTACAGATTAAAAAATACAATGGTAGCACAAAAAAGGGGAAAAAACCACCCCCACCGCTATACTCTTATGCATGTACAGAGTCATACTAACGGCTTCATTTAAATAGAAATAATGTGCTTACGTATGCTTATCATATAAGTGTGTGTGTGTACATATAATATACACACACATGTACTATACAGTGTGTAATATTGTCATGTATAATAAAGATGTTGACAGTGTTAAGCAAAGCTGAGTATTTTCTTTGCCACTCATAATAGTTGTACGGTGCTGATGTACCTAATAAAGTGTCCAGTTGCAGTATAACTAATTAGCTGCGGTGGAAAAATAAAAATGTAAAATCAATGTAAAGCAACCTGTTTTTGTTGTTAATATATATGTGTTGCACAGATCCAGCACACGGACGACATGGAGAACGAAATTGACGAGCTGCTGCAAGAGTTTGAGGACAAGAGCAACAGGCCTTTCCTTCACACGGTTTGCTTCTACTGACCTGCAATAAGCACACACGCCTCAAGGTCATAACCACATCATACACTTGCTTCCACACGACCAGCCAGGATTTGGCTAAGGGAAACAATCAATGCAGAGCGCCCTCTGCTGCTGACCCTTAGCCTTTATTCCAAGCCACGCCTCCTCAGGGAGTGCCATGACATCCTGCCCTGACATTTGACTCTCTGATTTGCCCGTAATCATGATGATTTTATTTGATATTTGTTTATTTCTGTGTTATATTTCCAAAGGACGCCTGCACGTCTGTATTTGTTTTGAGGATGGACAATGACTTGAAAAGAATGTTTGTGTTGTGGTTCAAAAAAAGTTGTGATGAGTAACTTAACTTGAAGTTCAAACATCGTCTTTCAGGGCGCTTTTTTTTTTTGTATATCTTTCAAGAAAGAGATGCATTGTCAGCTCAGTGCCTGATTTGTACATACTAAAAAAAACTAAGAATTATTTAAGACTTGTTTTATTTGTGGCTCCATCATTTCGTCGCTTCATTCCTGTTGCAAGAATATTTGACTTTGACAGTTGAAATCTTTAGTCCCACAGTTTAAATGCTTAGAATGTCATTTTCATAACCATCTTATTCCATTCTAATCAATTTGCAGTGCAACTAACATTTTTATTTCCAGACAAATCTTTTATTTCAGTTCCAGTATTAAGGCACATAAGCTTTCAATATTAATGGAACATTAAGTTATGTGTTACTACAGCTGCTTTCCATCTTTGTCCATCTGGGATTCTACATTTACAAACAAGCATAGTCTTTTAAACGGCTTTCTTAAGTGACCGGTCAGAAACAATTTTCCTTTTGAGTCATTTGTACATGTAAAATTTCCATGCTGCTGTCGTAATTGAACATTACCAAGTGTACAACGATGTACAGCCGCAACCTCTGAGTCTGCTGTTCAATGAAAATATTTCCCAAATTGTAGCTTATTGTACGACCAAACATAGCCTGTCACAAACTACAATTAGCTCGAGTTGATTGTTAATTGGTTCTGGGCTTGACCATTCATTTGTATACCTACATCTTGTTTAGGACCTTCTTAAATACGGGTTTTAACACAGCCTTTTAGATATGAAATAACATCCAGTCACTCTGCGTGTTCCAACAGATGTGTTAATCAGTGGCAATAATACTGTCCTTAACAGCAAGCTATGATTGTCTTAATTGGCCAATACTAGTATTGTACTAATAATTTTGGTACAATCGGCCATTTATATGCTTAATTTAAGCCAAAAATACATAGTCTATGCTTCAATCTGCTATCATGAATATTTTTGTATATAGAATTAAAAACTGGCAATAGTGGACAACTTTGTAGCCAGTTTGCAAGCAAATCAAACAAATGAAGCAGTTACTTCAATATGATCATCTGGCCTTTTAGGACAGATTTTTAATGAAGTAGCAAGGTTTGATTTGTTGAGGCTTTTTTCCCCTTGGTGAAATATTTGTAGGACAGAGGCAAATAGCATGCAAAATGGCTTCCTCTGAAGCGGTGAAGTCTTGCATGGTTGACACCAAGCTCAGGAAATGTACCACCTCCTACTAGTTGGGAGAAATGGAGCGTTGATTTGTACATTAACAGCACAGTGTCGGTAATCTCCGTTCATTGGAGCTATTTTTAATGTTGGCGGTAGGATTTCATAATTGCTCATACCATGCACCCCTAGCAACTGTTACTTTTTATTCTAACAAGCCTGTCTCAAAACAGCAATCACTCTCAGTGATGAACAAATTACTTGTTATAAAACAAAACATCAGTTTAATCAGTCATGTCTCCATTGTGCACCTTTTATATGCCGTTGTTACAGACGAGGAGACGAGGTTAGTTAACTCCCACAAAGTAATGGAAGAACCTGTCTACAAGACGATGACGGACTAAATCAAGATTCTTATCTCTAATTTACGACTTATACGGGAGTTCCATCTTTTGGAGAGCCGGCCTTGTCCACTCCGCCTTTACTGCCAGCAGTGGGCTGGTCTTCTTCGCTATCTGCTCCAGCTGTGGCAGAACTGTGAGGCTGTGCTGTCCTCTGCTGAGCTCCTGCGCCCCCCTGGGGAGGCGGTGAGATGACCTGAGCCTGAGGTATCTCACCGAGAGGCAAATTGAAGCCCGTTTTTTTGCTGCCGACGCCCCCTGCTGGCGGAGGTGTAAGAGTCTTGGTCTGAGTGTCCTCTTCATTGTGCAGCCAGTCCATCTTCTGCCGGTGCTGCTTGACTGCGTCATCCACGCGAGCATCAATCATGGCCTCCGTCAGAACACCGTCTTCAGAAGAATAAGCTGCTGCCTGACAACATATCAAAAAGGTCGTACATTATTTTTTTTGGGATTACAACATCCAACTGGGTTTTAAGATTTCCCAGGTGACCTGAATGCAGCATGAGGTGACCTAATCTTTTATTTTCATAAACATGTCATGCATCATATCATTATGAAGGTGGAATAGCGACACACCCAAAATATATTCAAAAAGGTAAAGATATTTTGTGAAAAAAAATCAAACTTTAAAAATATTAAACTATTCAATATTAGGACTAATGAAAGACTGACTAAAAATCTGAAAAACAAGGATTTTTATTTTGTGGAAAATCTTGACTATACAGTTAATTGTTTAATAAGTGAAAATTGTAATTCCCTATTTTGTGTGGATGTAATGTTTGGATATTCAGCTGTACTTCATTAATTAAACAATGTATTTTATAATTAACATGTTATAATTATATACAATATAATACATTTAAAAGAGAAATCAACTCTGAAAAAGTAATCAATTAGTAATCAATTAGTTACATCAATACCAAATATTACTATACATCCATTTTCTACCGCTTGTACCCTTCAAGGTAACGGGGGCTGGAGCCTATCGCCAGTTGAACTCGGGGCGGAAGTCAAGGTACAGCCTGGACAAGTTGCCACCGTGGGAAGCCGGAGTAGCCGGAGAGAAACCACGCAGTCACGGGGAGAACATGCAAACTTAAAAATCACTAAAATATTTAATTCGGTCAGCACCAACAATGTTTATTAGTCCATATTGAAATGTTTTATGATCCATTAGGAATCTTAAATAGCCTTGCAAGATGGGCTCCAGCACCCCCTGCAGCCCCAAAAGGGACAAGCGGTAGAAAATAGATGGATGGATATTTTGGCCTTTTCATTGGTTTAAATAAACAAAAAGGTTTTTCAGTATGCAGCCCATAGTGGTAAACATGTAAAACAACTAAAGCTTGTCTAAATGTTGAGTTGGATGCCAGGTTAGGGGGCCATACAGTACCTGCCAGGCCACGCCCAATTTGGAGATCTCTCTGCCAGACATGCCTTCCGCTCGCTTGGCTATCTCGGAGCACTTTTTACCGTAATCGAACTGCGCCAACTTCATCCTCCTACGGGAAAACAAAAATTGAATAGATAAAACACTCTGCAGTACATGAGGGACACCAAAAGGTGAAGCACAAGAGTCGAGGATAAAGAGACTATGGCCAACTGATCTCCTTGTGAGTTGACAACTCAGTGACTACAGGGTGCCATTCCAACTACAAATGTTGAGCTGAGGCTATGTGTTGGTGCTTCCTGGTTAGTTTTTCAGGGTGTAAAAATGCCCTGTTGTGCAGCATGGGGCTGCTCCAAATGTGTATGATAATAGATGATAGTGAATCAATATAGTTGAAGTCTAAAAGCGCAGGCACAGCGCAGTGATTACAAATACACAACACTTGACATACTTTACACTAAAGTCATAATTTCTCTGTGATTTTTGGTCCAAAACTAATGAAGATTTTGGCAAAATGAGGGTAACAAGTTATTTTTGCGGTTCTGTGTATTTTTTTAAGGTTTCGTGCGCCATCGGGAGCATGTAGCCGGCTGGTCAGGGAACACTGCAGGAATGTTGCAGCAGACTGTCAAATACAGACGCAAAGTATATAGTTTCACGAAACAAAAGCATGTTGTATTGTTAGTTTATGACACGTGTGTGTGTGTGTGTGTGTGTGTATATGTATATATATATACATATATATATATACATACATAGAGTCGTGGTCAAAAGTTTACATACACATAATGTCATGGCTGTCTTGAGTTTTCAATAATTTCTACAACTCTCATTTTTTTGTGATAGAGTGATTGGAGCATATACTTGTTGGTCACAAAAAACATTCATGAAGTTTGGTTCTTTTATGAATTTATTATGGGTCTACTGAAAATGTGACCAAATCTGCTGCGTCAAAAGTATACATACAGCAATGTTAATATTTGGTTACATGTCCCTTGGCAAGTTTCACTGCAATAAAGCTCTTTTGGTAGCCATCCGCAAGCTTCTCGTTGCATTTTTGACCACTCTTCTTGACAAAATTGGTGCAGTTCTGCTAAATTTGTTGGTTTTCTGACCTGGACTTGTTTCTTCAGCATTGTCCACATGTTCTCAATGGGTTTTAAGTCAGGACTTTGGGGGAAAAAAACTTAATTCTAGCATGATTTAGCCATTCCTTTACCACTTTTGACATGTGTTTGGGGTCATTCTCCTGTTGGAACACCCAATTGCGCCCAAGACCCAACCTGCAGGCTGATGATTTTAGGTTGTCCTGAAGAATTTGGAGGTAAGCCTCCTTTTTCATTGTCCCATTTACTCTCTGTAAAGCACCAGATCCATTGGTAGCCAAACAGGCCCAGAGCATTATACTATCAACACCATGCTTGATGGTAGGTTTGGTGTTTCTGGGTTTGAAGTACTTACTTTTACTCCTCCAAACATATTGCTGGTTATTGTGGCCAAACAGCTAAATTTTTTGTTTCATCTGACCACCGAACTTTCCTTCAGAAGGTCTTATATTTGTCCATATGATCAGCAGCAAACTTTAGACAAGCCTTAAAGTGTAGCTTCTGGAGCAAGGGCTTCCTCCTTGCAGGGTAGCCTCTCAGTCCAAACACGCTTGACTGTGGACACTGACATCTGTGTTCCAGTAGCTTCCAATTCATTACAGACTTTTTGGTGGTTCTCAGTTGACTCTTGATCATCCTGACCAATTTTCTCTCAGCAGCAGGTGATGGCTTGCGTTTTTTTCCTGATCGTGGCAGTGACAAAACTGTGCCAAGCACTTTATACTTACCAACAATTGTCTGCACAGTAGCTTTTGGGACGATAGGCTGCTTTAAAATGGTTCCAAGTGACTTTCATGACTTGTTCAAGTCAATGATTCGTTTTTTTAGATCTGTGCTGAGTGTCTTTGACTTTCT
The DNA here is from genome assembly GCF_033978795.1 of Nerophis ophidion. Taxonomy (NCBI): domain Eukaryota; kingdom Metazoa; phylum Chordata; class Actinopteri; order Syngnathiformes; family Syngnathidae; genus Nerophis; species Nerophis ophidion. Next base: position 11,534,893 of record NC_084626.1, read on the forward strand.
CATTGTAACGTAGTCTAATGAGCCCTATTTAAATGGGCTCAGAGAAGTCAACATGTGTCGTCATTCATAATCACATGAAGTTAGGAGGCCATGCCATTAAGCTAATTTGATTAGATTGTAAATTTTCTACATCACCAAAATTGATAATGTATGTTACTGTATGTATACTTTTGACCCAGCAGATTTGGTCACATTTTCAGTAGACCCATAATAAATTCATAAAAGAACCAAACTTCATGAATGTTTCTTGTGACCAACAGGTATGTGCTCCAATCCCTCTATCACAAAAAAAATTGTACAAATTACTGGAAACTCAAGACAGCCACGACATTATGTCCTTCACATGTGTATGTAAACTTTTGACCACGACTGTACAGATCACCTCAACTTGGTCATTTGAAAAGTAGCTCGCTTGCTGAAAAAGTATGGGCACCCCTGGTCCAGACTGCTTGCATGTTTTTTGCAGGTACAGTAAAACTAAATTTAAAAAATAAAAATACAGTTAACAGGAGTAGCAAATTGTAGTTTGTAGATTGTACTCACTGCCTCCCTCCAGTGGCGGGTTCCAGCACATATCTGTCAAAGTACAAGCGCACCAGCCTCTCTCTCTCTTCCAGACCTGGCAGAGCGAAGTTGACTATTTCATCGATTCGGTCATTGATGGCCCAGTCAAACTGCTCGGGTTGGTTACTGGCCAGCACCAGCATGAACCTTTGAGGGGAAGTGAAAACTTTAGAGGCGTGACCAAAATCCAATACCAATGTTCACCTCATCGACTACCTCTGTACCCTAAAAAAATGAAGCAACAAGGGCTCGAGCGTTGTGATCTTCCCTACACTTGCTACGTCACGGATTAGTTTACGTTCGGGTATATAATAGACTACGCGGTTACTTTTGCAAATGCGTCCCACAGTGTTGTCCTAATAACAAACTGTATATCGAAATGCATTTCGATACTTTTCAAAATAAAATGTCATTATTGCCTTCATTTGAACAGAAAATCTTGTGATAAAATGTATCATTAAACATACATTTCTTATTGCACTCAAAAAACAATTTTAGAAGATTGGAATTCAAATTAAAATGCATTAAAAACACTGCTGTTGTTATTGCACTCAAAGAATTACAAACAGCCTGCCGTAATCTAGATGTAGGTAAGAATAGATTCAAAAGCTTTATTGACATTGATTTATGGTTGCCAATGTTGAGCTGTGCTTTAAGACAAATACAATGAAGTACACATGTAAGACATGTGACTGGTAAAACACACATGGTTAAAAAAATCAAATAGTGGGAATTTCTTTTGAAATTACGAAATTCACTTGCATTTGTTTACACTACATAGGCGGTTTGGACTGCGCTAATAATTGCAATGTATCTCTATGTGCACATACAGATAGTGCAACAGTATATGTGCACAGCAGGGGCGCTGTAACAGTTTTGAGCTGTTAGCGTCTTGTATCTCAATGTGCACAGCAGGGGAGCTGTTAGCTGTTTACTCTTTCTGCATACCTGAATGCTTGTTATTTAAATGTTTAACTAAGTTTGAAGCAAAAGTGGTAATACTGTATTGTGACATTTGGCGAGGCATGTTTTAAAGCACCACGCTTGTGTTTAAAGCGTCACATTTATCAATAGTTTAACAGCCTTAATACCTCCATATTGCGCGACATGCACCATCTTTATTAACCAGTAGAATTGCCATTCCTCTTATCCACATTGTTTATGCTTGTGTGGGCTCAGTGTTGCAGCAACGCTACTAATGCATGGCAGCATATGTGGATGAAAAACAAATAATGGTATCTTTCAAAGGCAGTATCCTGACTACCATGGTAGTTTATTAGTAGCGGTGAAGCTCAGAACCCTAGTCCCACCATTACAAAACAAACCTGGCAGCAATGGAGTTAACGGTTGAGGTAGTTTTTTTTTTTTTAATTCATCATGCTTCGGTTGATAAATGAACAAAAAACTACACTACTGTTGTCGCTTGTGATTTTTTTGAAGGTAGCAACGTTAATGATTTCACATTTGCAAGCTTTTCTTCAGTATTTTATCCGTACATTAGCCAGCATGGCTAGCCAGCTAATGCTACAAACTAACGTGTAAAATAGGGAAATTTTCTTTTTGACCCTACCTGGGCAAGTAAGCATCTGAAATATCTCACTCTGAAGAGCTAGATTCATACCTCCTACCGCTCGTTATGCCTACTACTCCGATATGTAAAGAGTAATTGGGAAAATCATCGGAATGCACAAAATGTAGGCATAGGGCTAAAAAGTAGGGTGAGGGATGTATTGGCGCAGGGCCAAAGACTTGCATGTTAGAGAGGCATGTCACCTTTTGCTCTGTTCTCCAGTGCGATACAAGAAGGCGTTCAAAGTGGCTCGGAGGTCTTCACTGATTTTCTCCTGCAGAAATGAAAAGACGACAAGTCGAGTCATTCTCAGTTTGGAATTGCGTTATACAATTATGGTAAGGTACTAAATAGACACATACACAAAAGTTGTAAAATAATGACAACTCACAGTGGATCTCTTGCGAAGGAATGCGTCAGCTTCATCAACAAATAACAGCAATCTGTAACAAAGCAAACATTTCTAAGTAATAATTAACAATATTGTAATTTTTTTAAATACAATTTATGTATATTTTTTATTATTGTAATTTAGTAATTTGTTATTACTATTCATTCTTTAAGTGCATTATTTTAAAAATGTATCACACTGTGTGTTGTTTTATACAATTTGTAAAAAATTGTTAAGTAGCTTTTGATTATTAAACATTGTTTCAATGTACATTGTTTCAAAGTTAAAAAAAAAGGTTAAGTATTTATTATTATACTTATTTAATCAAATGTTTCATGTATTTATTTTTATGTTTAAAAAATATTTCATTAAATCTAAAAAATAGAAATACAATTTTTTTTACAGAAAACAGTAAGGTAGCATTTTTATAATTTATTTTTTAAACCATTTTCAAAACTTTTTTTTAGTTAAAAAGAGTTATGTATCGTTTTAATATTATAATTTATTTTATATAATTGTTTGTGTATTTTTTCCCCTTTAAACATTACAATGTTTATGTGTAAAATTTAAAACATATATTTAGTACTTTTGAAACATTTTGGAAAAAAATATTAAGTATCTTTTTTATCATTGGAATTGTTAATATTTAAAAAAAAACGTGATTTATAAATATAAATAAATGAATAGGTTGTACTTGTATAGCACTTTTCTACCTTCAAGGTACTCAAAGCGCTTTGACACTACTTCCACATTTACCCATTCACACACATTCACTCACACACTGATGGAGGGAGCTGCCATGCAAGGCGCTAACCAGCACCCATCAGGAGCAAGGGTGAAGTGTCTTGCTCAGGACACAACAGACGTGATGAGGTTGGTACTAGGTGGGGATTGAACCAGGGACCCTCGGGTTGCGCACAGCTCTTCTCCCACTGCGCCACGCTGTCTCATTTATTTATTTTTTTTATTAAAAAGGTCAAGTAGCTTTTTTAATTTCTATTTTTTTTATATAATTTTACAAAATGTATTTATTGATTTATTTATTTTTTATTTAAAAAAAGGTTAAGTTAAGCTTAATATTATTCTTATATTTTATATAATTATTATGTATTTATACTTTAGTTTTATATAACTTTTTTTTTTTTTTTTTTTTACATATAACTCGTTTTTAAAATGTATTTTTATATTGTATTCTAAAAACACAGTTTAAAAAAAGGGTAAAGCAGCTTACCCGCGTCGGCTCGTGTTGGCCCAGTCAAAGACTTTGTGCATGGCGGTCACGCCGTCGCGGCCCATGGGAGCTACATCGCCTCCAGTCATAATGGCGTAGTCCATCCCAGAATGCATTGCAAGCTTCTACTCCAAAAAGATGAGTGTGTCACAGCTGAAGCCGATGGTCCTTGCATTACAACGTCAGAAAGTGTTTACCTTGGCAAACAGTGTCTTGCCCGTGCCTGGAGGGCCGTACATCAGGATGTTCCTGTACAGGCCGTTGTTCTGCCTGGTGTTTCTTGTTGCTATGGCAACATCGCGCACGCGCTCCTCCAGGGTAGGCTAGATGTATAAGAACAAAACACTATTAATACATATTAATACTATACATATGGAATAGTTTGTTGCTTACGTTAAGCACAACTCCTTCAAGGGCATCTTGTGGTTTGCTCCTCAGCCGTTTTGCCGTCTAAAATTAATCAAATAAAAACACTTAAGTCATTCATTATTAATAATTATAAAAACATACTTCTATATTATTCTATAAGTATTATTTGTATAATATTGCTACACATTGGTGAATCGAAGGAAAATATAGCTTTGAGTTCAAATACATCACCTTGACCGGATGCTTTATTGCTTCCCCCACGGTGAACCTGGATGTCTCTCGCACCAAAGACGGCTTGCCCAACCTGGCCTCGATGTAACGGCCTGCCACTCCGGTGGCACTGCGGGCTGAATACACGCCTACTGCCAAAAGAGTCAGTCCAGCGACCTGGTTGGTACAAGGGGAGATGATCCAATATCACAGGAATGATTCCATGTCACGATATAGTTAAGTTTCAGCAACAGGCAGTTGGTCTGATGAAAGTTATTCAAACTGCTCTTTTTTTTTTTTTAATTCTGCCCATCGTCCACAGTCATTATGTAAGACATGACAGATGTTTTTTTTTTTTTCAATGCATTCTAACTCATAAATAAAAGTCAGCTTCCAACGGAGCCATTTGGAGGTCCTCTATTCCTCCCATGAAAAAAAACAACCATCCAAACCCCACCAACAATACTCCCTTTACATTTCCTGACATGAATATTAACCAAGTATTAGTGATATTGGTATTATAAGCGTCAACACAGACAAAGTATTTATAGCGGCGCTTTGATCACAAGTTTTTGTGCGTATGTTTACATCATCGAGTGGTAAGTTGCTTCCTCACTTCCTTGCTTTTGGAAGTTTATTCTAGATCAAAAATCATGCCTCTCACCTGGATAGTAGAAAGATGAGAACGTATTCCAAAATGTTACACTTCGACAGCCAATTTAGAACCGGAAATTGCGAGAACAACACAAAAAAAGGATTACAATTAATTCTTCATCTTAACGGGAATGTAAAAACATCCTATCAATCTGCATCCGAATGATAGCAGACATTGTACAGTGAGTGATGCTTTATTATGTTTGTTGGATCTCAAAGTCTGCAGTGAGCAGAAAAAAATCTAATGTGATGCATGTTTTTTTAAATGAATGCGCCGTGTATGCTTAAAATGAGAAAAATACGTAAATATTAAATGTATTATAAATGTTCCTGTTACTACATTACATATATACTTACAGCATGTATATAAAACCTTAATGGAGGTATTTGGGTGTTCTTCTGATTATAATCCCCTCATCTTATCAAGACAGTAAAAAGGGGAATGTCAACATAACCATGGAAAACAATCAATGGAAACAAAATTCTAAAATCCCATTGAACACGTAACTGTAACCACTTTAAGGTGCAAAAATAAATATGTAAGAAATGCTTAATAAAGTAATTAAAAACAAATTAGTGCAGTTGTGACTATGTAAACATAGAGAAACCTGATAACATGTTTTTGCAGGTTCCCTCTCACAAAGTTAACTGGTCAGTGTGACATGTGATTTGATCTGTTATTTTTATTTAAGTACGGCAGCAATTACTATTTAAATATTATTGGTCAAAATTATTATTTCCAAAGTAGCACATTTGTTATATGTTGTTATGTATTTTCTTCGAACAATCCTGCAATTTAGTTGAATCCGTTCATCTGAATAGGGAACGGACGAGGGTTGAAAAGAAAAGATGAGCGCGGCGAAGGACTACAGTCTGTTCTTAAGAAATCAAAAAAAAATGCCATACTGCCCAGGTGACTTTTCCTGTTTCATCCACAATTTCTTCAGTCTCTGCAGCACTTATTTTAGTTTCTCTTCTCGTTCCATGCAGAGAATCCACAGCAAGACCGCAATATGGCAGAAATAAACTTGATAGTTGATACTGTTACGCGATTGGCTGTTAGCGTGTCACTGACCACTTTCTATTTTAGGTTACCAGACCGCGAGTGCCTTTTGGTCATGCTTCATTCTTTACGGTTTCTTTTGACCAAACAAAAATACACATACTGTATATCGTTTCATCGAACACAAGCTATTAATCACGTGTCTATCGCATTATATATTGATATTGTTTTATTGGCCCACTCCTACCATAAAATCTATGTTCCCTGTTTTTACAGTGTATAACTATGAATGGAAAAATGGTACCACTGATGATTTTACAGTAAATTTTTGGTGATTGAGCTGCCAGGTTTTTACAGTAAAATCTACTGACTTTTTTTTTTTTACAGTGTAACCTTGCGGAAATGCCATTAATGATTGTTCGGCCTGAAATAATTGAGTATGAATATGTTTTAGATTTGGTAGCCACTCTTTGGCGGGCCAAATTAAATGACACGACGGACTAAGTTTGGCCTGCGGGCCCAACTTTGAGCATCCGTGCTCTGAAAGTAAAATGGATCTACTGAATGTCCGACAATATGTTCCGGAATTGCTCTCGTAGGATATAATAGAAACAAAAACGTGTTTTTTTTTTAAATACACATTAAAAACCCCAAACTAAAGCAGATACACAGGACTCCATATTTCATGCACACTGGGACTTTAGAGACAATTTTTTGTCAATGCAGATCAAGAAGCATACTACTTACTGTAGCGGTGACTTTGTCCCAGTCGGACACAAATGTTCTGAATCCTTCTCCGAAGACGGCACCTGCTGTCCTAAAAGCAGTAAATATGGATATTAAACTTAGCATGAGAATATTTACAGAGCGTATAGTTGCAGGCGTGCCTAATGTTGTGACCAGCAGCGGAGGTGTCCAAACAAGGCCTATTGTACTAAATTGTTCTGGCCTGCCATATTTTCACCAAACTACACAGCAGGGGCGGGACTTCCCCTTTAACTTCACATTTCTGGCTCTGACAAACTTTAAATTTGAACCGGACCAAAAGACAAATAGAATCATAAAAAACTCCATGAAAACAGAAGTGCACTGCTGTCTTTAAGAACTTACTGTAACGGTGTATAGAGGATTTTTGGCTACTGTCATTAGTGTAAGTCCTTAAAGACAGCTCCTGTCATATCATGACTTGCTTTTTTTGCATTGCGTCCCTTAAAAACTGCAACACATACACCTGTCAGATCAGGGTTTCCTCAAAATTGCCAAGACACCTGTGGCTGTCTAGGTGTCGTTTACGGGTGTGGACACCATGACGTCAACAAGTAATTTCGTATATGTTTTGTTTTTTTTAATGTTCAAAAAACGTATACATACATTTAAAAACAAATCTGTTATTAATTAATATGTTTTTGGATCTTTTAGCCTTATTTTCAGTTGTTGCTGCTTTTTCTACAATGTACTTTTGAGATTTTTCAAGTGTTTGGAGATTTTTAAATTACTTTTTTTATTAAAAACAACTAACCAATCTTGTATTTTCTTCTGTTGTTATTTTAGCCTGTAGTTGTGTTTAGAGGCTCTTTACTTCTGGATAATCATCAGTGGAGTTCACAAACATATCGAACTATTGTAGGCTCCAGACATCGTTCTACACGACAAAACTGATGAAAACTTAGAAAAGCATGGAGGTATACAACTTCTTTGTAGACTGGGTCAAGGACATTAGTATCGAGACACTCCCGGATAAATATGCATCGTTTTTCCTTGGGTAATGTTGCATTTCATGATTTAACTTTGTGTCTCCTGTCATGTGTGTTGCCTGCCCCTTGCTGTTGCATGCACCTTTTACAAGTATGTGTTTTTCACCATCTTTATCAAAATAAAACTATAGATGTTAACATTAAGCATGTGATGAAAGTAGGGCTGGGTGATATGACTAAAAAAATTGTCACGATATAAGTGTTTTATATCAGTCGATATCGATAATTATCGATAAAAAAAATAAATAAAAATATTCTAAATAAAGACCAGGAGAAAAAAGGCTGAATTTAAATACTTTTATTTTAAATATAACCTTTAACATTTAGAACGAGGTCAGCATTAAGAAAAACAGTCAAATAAATGAAAATACTGGTCGATGTGCAAATATTGACATTAAATAAATGCTTACCCAGACTTCTCAACTATTCTGAGCGGTAGCATGTCCTTCGCTAATTGATACACCACTGCATCCCTTATTTCTTTATGTTTTGAATTTTTGTCGTATGGCACTGCTGCCGAGTGCCTCTCGATGGTGGTCTGTTGTTGCCGCTTCGGTGCTGTTCCACTTGCACCGGCTGATGTTGTGGCTGTTTGCTGCTGTACTCCAGCGGGTGAGAGCTGCTCAGGTGGTAAAATAAGTTTGTCGTGTTCCAAGACATGGTCGGGACTACGACCTTGCAAAGTTTGCAGACAGTATTACTCTGATTCGTATCGGACTTAAACAATCCAAAATACTGCCAAACTGGTGAAGTGACGTTTCCTTTTTTATCTACAATTTCCTCCCGTGCTGCCGCACTCATATTCCCATTTCGTTGATTTACGTGGACCCCGACTTTAAACAAGTTGAAAAACTTATTCGGGTGTTACCATTTAGTGGTCAATTGTACGGAATATGTACTGAACTGTGCAATCTACTAATAAAAGTATCAATCAATCGTTGCTTTTTTTTTTTCCCTGTTAGCATTTCCCAGAATGCCGTGCGGTTCAGGCTCGGCCGTGATAGGTCGAGAGGCTAAAGCCCTTCCTTTGCTTACACCCCCCAGAATGCAGTGCGGTTCCGGCTCTGCGTTTCTTACTATTTTTTTCTAACAGAACTCAGGGAAATTATCGAACGTTCTATCGACCCCATTTTCTATTGATATCGATCACATGTCCATCGTGATATATATCGTTATCGTTTTATCGCCCAGCCCTAGATGAAAGCTTCATTTATGAACGTTGCCTTTGGTAAAAGCTGCTCACATTTGATGTATTTTATTTAGACTTGCCGAATTGTTGCTTTACAATAATATCAAGATAACACTTAAATGGGAAAAACTAAACATTCAAGTATAATGAACAAACCTTTAACGGGGTGGTCACTGCTAACCTGTGCTTTCTTCGGCTCTCCTCTCTTGTACTGAAGTACACAGCACTTTTGTTGTGGTCTTTCATAAAATCTTGCACTCTTCTGTCATTCTTGATTACCTCTCGAGTAACTCTGAAGAAACGTTTATCCTTTTAGCGATTTAAATGGTTGGTACAGCCAAAAACGACACCAGCATAGGGCATTTTTCTACAAGAAAGGATAAATGGCACCTCATTGAGAACAGATGCTGTCTTGACCACCACACGTATTCAATGAGCCAGACGTGACATCATTTTGAATCCAAGCAATACAGAGGCCTCTGTCGTGGAAAGGCTGTGCTCTGAGGCCAAAAAGGTTAAGAACCCCTGCTCTATATGACAGGAGTGCTCTCCTGTCTTTTGCAACCTAATGCAAAAACACTTATTAAAGATTATCCATATGACTGGAGTGCTAAGGTGCATTTCTGACTGCAATAAAAAGATACGGACGTTTTTGAGCTGTCATTTCGGGGCGGGATTTGGTCTAAGGTGTTCCATCTTACTTGATAGACTCCAAGACCGTCTGTCGGTGCTCGGCGGCCTTCAGGCGGATTTGTTCGCGTATGATGTCTGCGTTCTCTCGCTCCACACGGGCTCGCGCCTTGGACTCAGCCTCGATACGCAGCATCTCATTCTTGTGCCTGAGCTCCATCTCGTGTTCGATGGTCGCTGTTGAGGGAATGAAGATGTTATGCTTGAATGTCATTCACACAAAACCTGCTATTGATGAAGCCGTTACGCTATTACCTTTCCTCATGGCTTCCTGTTTCTGAACGGACTCTTCCTGTTTGCGCAAGTTGTCGTCATTCAGCATTTGCTGAGGGGGAAAAACACACATTTGACATTTGCACAATTCAAAATGGCCGAAAAGTGCATGGAATCATATTACTTCATTATACCTCAGGTATTTGTTCCCTTCCTGTGTTTGATATGGACGATATGTCCTAAAATCTATATTGCGATATACTTTGCAGCCTCCTGCGATACCATCCATTGATTCATTCATTTCTTACTGCTTGTCCCTCTCGGAGTCACGAGGGGGCTGGAGCCTATCCCAGCAACAATTGGGCGGAAAGCAGAGTACACCATATATTATTTGGTATATAAATGATGACATAACAATTTCCAAATAGTTTATAAAGGACCCTAATTTGGCAGCTGACGTATGGAGTAGGGATGTAACGGTAAACAGTATAATGATAAACCGCGGTAAAATTCCTGATGGTAAGTAATACCGTTTAAATTTTTAATTGCAGAAAAAACATCATTTATTATTACATTTTAGGAAACACTGCTTACTTTCCGTATTTCCTTTCCTTATTTTGTGTTAAAATATAAATATAAAGACATTTGTGAAGATTGGAAATATTTCAACTTAGCTTTTCTTGTGGAATAGCTGATGCAGCCCAGCCCTACCCAGACTCTGCCTCCAGCAACCCCCAGGTAAATTGAGTTTGAGACTCTGGCCTAAGCAGCCATAGACTAATAGATAGAGGTCTGACTTAATAATGATGGATAAACCAAATTCAGGATAAATTATGTCTGACAAAGTGGTTTTTCTTCCATATTTACCTTGTAAACACCCTATGCTTATATTGTTTCTTAACCTTGCGCATATTAATACTTTGATTGACGTCTTTGCTCAATATAAACTCCACATACTGATATGCAAATATGGACTCACCTGTTGTCTCAGTTGGTCCTCATAGCGCTGCCTGGCCAGCTTGTCCTGGTACTGAGCTCTCTGTTGAGTAAGGCTGTATTAGCACACATTTCACAATAAAACATAAATGGAGTTTAAAAAAACCTTACAGCTTGATGCTGCTTTGTCTCCTCATTCAGAGTTTTTCTCCTCTCTTCTCCCTGGACCCGTATCTGGTCGCCTTTTAGCTGCTCCACTGCTGCTTCGTACTCCTGTCATGGTGGAAAACAACACAAATAAGTAAGTAACTCAATTTTATTTATAGTGTTTTTCAGAGATAAAATCACAAAGAGCTGTACAAAACATAGGTGAAGTAAAACAACAGGGGCAACATCATAAAATGGATAAAAAGTGCATTGAAAATGATAGTTAAAAGGTGCATTCACTAAAAGTTTTACTAAAAAGAGAAGTTTTCCAATGTTTCTTAAAAGTGTTAACACAGTCAAGATCACGGTGGGACTGGTGCCAGTTGTTCCAGAGTCTGGGAGCTATAGCCGGGAATGCGAGGTCTCCTCGGGTTTTAAAACCAGTTTTTGGGATCTTTAGAAGACCCTGGCCTGAAGACCGGAGGCTGCGCCCTGAGGAGTAGGGGCACAGCAATTCAGTGATTGGTGGCCCCACCATGCAACGCACGGAATGTCAGGACTAAAATCTTAAAATCAATGCGGAATTTAACTGGAAGCCAGTGAAGACTGGATAGAAATATATTGTGGGAGAATAAAAGCTGAAGGTTTACTGCAGGGGTACTGAGCCTGGGGATGGAGGCGTGCAATGGATGACGGATTTCAGGGGTTGCGAAAGGATCAAATAAAAATGCAATGCAGCACGGTGAAACAGGGGTTAGTGCTTGAGCCTCACAATACCAAGGTCCTGGGTTTGATCCTGGGCTCGGGATCTTTCTGTGTGGCGTTTGCATGTTCTCCCTGTGACTGTGTGGGTTCCCTCCGGGTATTGTGGCTTCCTCCCACCTCCAGAGACATGCACCTGGGGATGGGTTGATTGGCAACACTAAATTGGCCCTGGTGCGTGAATGTTGTCGGTCTAACTATGTTGGCCCTGCGATGAGATAGCGACTTGTCCAGGGTGTACCCCGCCTTCCGCCCGAATGCAGCTGGGAAAGGCTCCAGCACCCTCCGCGACCCCGAACAGGACCAGCAGTAGAAAATGAATGGATGGATGGATGTCCACACCCATAAACTACACCTCCACATGTGTCTTGGCCGTTTAGAGGAAACCCTGATCTACAAGAAATTGATTAACGTGGACCCCCACTTAAACAAGTTGAAAAACTTATTCGGGTGTTACCATTTAGTGGTCAATTGTACGGAATATGTACTGTACTGTGCAATCTACTAATAAAAGTTTCAATCAATCAATCTGACAGGTGTGTGGGCTTCACAGTGGAAGAGGGGTTAGTGCATCTGCCTCACGATACGAAAGTCCTGCAGTCCTGGGTTCAATCCCAGGCTCAGGATCTTTCTGTGTGGAGTTTGCATGTTCTCCCTGTGACTGCGTGGGTTCCCTCTGGGTATTCCGGCTTCCGCCCACTTCCAAAGACATGCACCTGGGGATAGATTGATTGGCAACACTAAATTGGCCCTAGTGTGTGAATGTGAGTGTGAATGTTGTCTGTCTATCTTTGTTGGCCCTGCGATGAGGTGGCCTCAAAAGGAAATAAGCGGTAGAAAATGGATGGATGGATGTACTGTACTGTGCAATCTACTAATAAAAGTTTCAATCAATCAATCTGAGAGGTGTGTGTGTTGCAGTTTTTAAGGGACACAATGCAAAAAAAGCAAGTCATGAAATGACAGGAGCTGTCTTTAAGGACTTACACTAATGACAGTTGCCAAAGATCCTCTATACACCATTACATACAATAAATGATGGTGAAGCAGGCAACACTGTACCTTAATTTTGCTCTGATGCTCCATTTGCGTGCTCTGCTCCTGCATGCGAGCCAAATCCAGAGCTTCTTTGGCATGTCCTGCATGGATGCGACATAGACACACAAATATATACCGTATTTCCTTGAATAGCCGCCGGGCATGTAATATGCGCCTGCCTTGAATTACTGCCGGGCCAAACTCGCTCCCCAAATTCATTAGCGCATGCTTAGTTTTACCGCCAGGTCAAATTTGTGACGTCACGAGTGACGCTTCCCCTGTCGTCATTTTCCAAATGGCGGAGTTACTTTTTGCTTTTACTGTGTGTAAACCAGGGGTCTTGTTCCACAGCCATACAGATCACACTGATGGTTGTGATATAAAACAACTTTAACACTCTTAATAATATGTGCCACACTCTGTGAACCCACACCAAACACATTTCGGGAGAACATCGGGTTTGTAACACATTATAAACCAACATAAGAATTACCCACAATGCCATGCATCCATGACTCTTGGCTAAATTATACACCCCGCTAGCACCAAACCCCCACCACCACCACCCCTCTCCGTGCGTTGGTTGAGGTGGGCGGGGTTGGGGGCGCGTGTATAATATAGCCAAGAGTCATGGATCCATGGCATTCTGGGTAATTCTTATGTTGCGTTTATGTGTTACAGAGCCGATGTTCTCCAGAAATGTGTTTGGTGTGGGTTCATAGAGTGTGGCACATATTAGTAAGAGTGTTAAAGTTGTTTATATCACAACCATCAGTGTAAAAGGTGTGGCTGTTGACCAAGTATGCATTGCAATCTCGTATGAGAAGCAGCAAAATGCATGCATCTGGCCGGAACGCAGATAGCGTTGCGTAAAGGTGGTCGCGATGACATGATGTAAAGCAGCGGCCGCAAAATAATGTTGGTTTTTTTTTTTTTTTAAATCACACTCAATTTTTTACTGCATGCCATTGGTAAGTGCAGGAGTGAGAAGAGGTATTAAAAATATAAGCGACTGCTTACTTTTACCGCATGCCTTGAATAAGTGCATGAGTGAGAGGCGGTTTTAAATTAATTAGCGCCCCGGCGGCTATTCAAGGAAATACGCTAGCTCAGCTATGCAACCAAAGACCCTGCGCATGCTTTTGCGGAGGTGACTTTTATTTTGAAGGGAATGGACCACCTTTGAACCTTTCCGGTCATTTTGAATGAACAGTGAAATTAGGCTGCTTTCAGCAGTTAGCATGTTATATAGTATGAATGTGTTATGACTTGTACCACTCCAAAAAAATAAATAAAAAGGACATACGTGCCGCCCCCTCCTCTGTCTGGACACTTACGGGACTTGTCGAGGTCCTTCGCCGCCTGAGCAGCCCTCTCGAGCCCGGTGGGGTCGAAGTTGCTCCATTTGTCCTTGGGTTTATCGCCACCGCCACTGGAACCACCGGCAGGCGGTGGCGGCGGTGGCGGCGGCGGCGGAACAGGCAGGCCAGGAGGAGGCTCCGGCTGCCCTTTATTCAAGCCGAAAAGCCAGGACATGTTCGGGACTAAATAAGAAGTGTAATGCGAGGAGCAGCGGAGGAGACGCAGGAGGCTGCCGAAGATCTGTCACTGCACTTCCTCCACGCGCGTGCCACTCAGCAGATCTCTGCGCATGTGCAGCACGAAGGACCGGTAACGGGGAAGAACAACGACGACAATTGGCTCTGAGTTAACATTCTTTATTTTCATTGGCTAACGAGACTGGGCAGGTCATTCAGAGGAACCCCACCCAGTCAGGCTACGGTAGCTGTGAAGGGACAAAAGGCACACTACAGCCTCTCTAAAAAACATGTCGGTATGTTGCGTCAGGATGTCATACTCTGAAAGTCAAACAAATTATGACTTTGCTGTCCTTGGTTCGTTTTAGAAACGGAAATAATTCAATCCATCCTGTTTCTACTGCGTGTCTCTCTCGGGTGTGGCTGGAGCCTATCCCATTATTGTGTTGAATTATGTTTTTTTGCCAACACTAAATTGGCCCTAGTGTGTGAATGTGAGTGTTGTCTATCTGTGTTGGCCCTGTGATGAGGTTGCGATTTGTCCAGGGTGTACACCACCTTCCGCCCGAATGCAGCTGAGATAGCCTCCAGCAACCCCCCGCGGCCCCAAAAGGGACAAGCGGTTGAATATGGATGGATGTCATGCTCTGAAACTCAAACAACTTTTGACTTTACTGGATGTCCTTGGTTCGTTTTAGAAACGTAAATAATTCAATCCATCCTGTTTCTACCGCGTGTCCTTCTCGGGGGAGACTGGAGCCTTCCCCATTATTGTGTTGATTTATGTTTTTTTGGGCAACACTAAATTGGCCCCAGTGTGTGAATGTGAGTGTGAATGTTGTCTGTCTATCTATGTTGGCCCTGCAAGAAAGTGGCGACTTGTCCAGGGTGTACGTCACCTTCCGCCTGAATGCAGCAGAGATAGGCTCCAGCAACCCCCCGCGAGCCCCGAAAGGGACAAGCAGTAGTAAACGGATGGATGGATGGATGTCATGGTCTGAAAGTCCAACAACTTTTGACTTTGCTAGATGTCCTTGGTTCGTTTTAGAAACGGAAATAATTCCATCCTTACTGTTTCTACCGCGTGTACCTCTTGGGGGTGGCTGGAGCCTATCCCATTATTGTGTTGATTCATGTTTTTTTGGCAACACTAAATTGGCTTGTCCAGGGTGTATGCGCCTTCCACCCGTAGGCAGCTGAGATAGGCTCCAGCGACCCCGAACGGGACAAGCGGTAGAAATGGATGGATGGAAATAAAAAATTGATAACCCACAGCATCCATTCATTTTCTATACTGTTTGTTCTAATTGCTTGTCAATCTGACTTATATTCATACCAGATAAAAAAAAAAAGTATTTTCAAGTAAATAATTACTTAATGCGGCATGTGTACCTAATATTGTGTTTGATGGGCATTAAACGTGAACACTCGTTTTTGATTAAAGTAGAAAACAGACATTTTTGAATGTATCAAAATGTTTATTTAACTTGACATTCAGGGGACAAGCACACGATGAGAAAAAATATTTTACAAAGTGTGGTGGAGGGCATGACCACTTATTTGTACCAGAAAATATAAGAAAAGTTGAATTGACATTGCAATGATACGCACACAATACATCTGTCTTTACACTTACATGTCGGTCAAAAGCGTGAGGGAAAAAAAGATCTTGTTTAAACGACCAATAACAATATCACATGACAAAACATAACTCTACGCAGTGGAGAACAAATGTTACATTTTTTTTTTTTAAATGTACGCGTCCACTCTGTTATTTTAATAAACATCTCCACAATCTGAGTCCATTAATGCTGCACGACCACACGGGAGAAGACACCAGGAGGCTCTTTGCCGTCACCCAATGCTGCACAGAAGCCTTCTTGTTGCCGGGCTCTGGCCAGCTTGGCAAGCGAGAGGAACGACCGAGGTTCTGTGATCGCCAGCTCGCTGATAACCTTCCGGTTGAGCTGCACGCTGCTCTGTAGGGATAAACATTACCATTAGTGCACAAACTCAGAAGTAACCAACACAAGAGGAGTGTGACGGAACGAGCAGGAGCGAACTTACCTTTGTTAGGTTGTTCATGAGGACGGGATACTTCATGCCGTGCTCTCGGGATGCTGCTGCTATACGTGTAATCCAAAGCTGGAATATCACAAACAAAAAGCATGGATTACAGTATTTCCTTGAATTGCCGGTATATAGTATGCAACTGCCTTGAATTACTGCCGGGTCAAACTCGCTTCCCAAAATAATTAGCGCATGCTTAGTATTACCGCCTGGTCAAACTCGTGACGTCACGAGTGACACTTCCCCTGTCATCATTTTCAAAATGGAGGAGGCTGATTTCAATACCAGTAATTTGAAATCGCATAAAGGAAAGAAGATTAAGAGCTATTCAGTAGGATTTAAGGTCCAGGCTTACATCACACTCAAATTTTTAAAGCATACCTTTGGTAAGTGCCGGAGCGAAAAGAGGTTTTAAAAATAATTAGCGCATGCTTACTTTTACCGCATGCCTTTGGTAAGAGCAGGAGTGAGAAGAGTTTTTAAATTAATTAGCGCCCCGGCGGCAATTCAAGGAAATACGGTATATTAATATTACTATTAATATTACAAATCAATGTTTTCAGTCACATCTGGTTACTTGTAGCACCGTTAATGTGCTTGCAATAATGTGTGTGCATACTCTCAACATCTAGATATTTCTGTGCTTAAATTTCATGGATTTTAGCATGTTTTTAGTAGGAAATTCACACAATTTGCTGTACATGAGGCCCCGGGTGCGTTAAAAAGCAGTGTTAAAATATTGTACATAGTTGTAATAACATGCTACATTTATAGTAAATCCCCATTATGATGTTCTTATGAAGGTGACCAGGCAGAACCAAATCTATTTGTGGCAGGCCAACTGTATTTGTATGGGAAACACTCACCAGAGAGGTAGATGGGTTTGTAATTATTTGGCCCACTTTTGTGGTTAAATAAAAATGTCAAAATACTGATTGATAGCCTCAAAAAGACCACTCAGTGGCTGTACCATTTTTAACATGACCAATAAATGTAATCGATTAAAACTATTATACAAACATCATGTCTGGTTCAAATGAGTTTGCATGTTCTCCCCGTGACTGCGTGGGTTCCCTCCGGGTACTCCGGCTTCCTCCCACTTCCAAAGACATGCACCTGGGGATAGGTTGATTGGCAACACTAAATTGGCCCTAGTGTGTGAATGTGAGTGTGAATGTTGTGTGTCTATCTGTGTTGGCCCTGCGATGAGATGGCGACTTGTCCAGAGTGTACGCTGCCTTCCGCCTGAATGCAGCTTAGATAGGCTCCAGCGACCCCCCGCGACCCCAAAGAGACAAGCGGTAGACAATGAATGGATGGATGGGTCTTTAAACTGACCTGCTGTTGTACTTGGTCTCAAAGTGGTAACGTGCTCAATGTTTCTTTACCATTATTGATATGTTGTCCCTTACCATTGTTGGTATTTTGTCCCATACCATTGTTGGCATGTTCTTTCTTCCTACATTGTTGCTACAAAATATTGTTACAGTGTAATAATTATTGTTACCAGTGGTAATGCCACCATGATACACCATTTGTATTATAATCCCTAAACAAAGTAACAAGTAAACTCATTGTATTAATCACTGAATGGAGAACTGGGAGTGGGATTAAATAAGTGATCTTCTTCCCACTCCCTTTCAGGCAAAACTGGATCATCATGCTTACATACTGTATATTGCCTTTTGCATAATATTATTTTATATAATTATGTGTTGTCTACCTTGTACTTTTTTTATGTCATTGCCTGAAATAAATGAATAAAAGAAAAATGGATATCATACTCGCTACTGGTTGCTGCTTTGATTTATTTTAAAAGCAAGTGGCTTTAGCATGCATTTTTACATCCTATATTTACTGAAATCATAGAAATCAGTGATCCCTAAACGCCGGTCCGTGACACCTTTCCTACCAGGTCGCACAAAGATATTAAATCATTTATAACCGACCGCATTTCCTCATACTAAACTTCCGCCAGTCTCACCAGACACACCAATAAGCTTGATCATAGATGTATTATACAACTCCTGATACGACGTCACCATTTGCTTTATTTGTTACATCTTCGTTACATGGGACAATGCACACTAATAAACATATAAAATCTAAAGGTGCCAAATCACAGCCAAAAGCTAGGTTCCGTCTGTAGTCCGCAGCAGGTTGATGACTTAAGATCAGAGGAGATCAGGAACAAAGTGACCATAGTAGATGGAGAAGTGCTAAATCGTTGCATATAATAATTGTGCTGAATTAAAAAAGTACACACTTTCTTTGGCCTAGTAAGTTAAAGTGCTGGTTTTATTGCACATAGTCCTATTATACAAGTAGTTAGCAATAACAAATGTATTTACACATGGAAAATTGGACCAAAACAAGCTAACATTAAGGTATCTACATATTAAATATTTCAAATAGAAATAAAAATCCAAAGAAATATATTGGAACTAATAGCAACTATTTATAGCTTGATTATTTATCCATGCATTTGTCCTTGAATGTGATGTATCACCTATAACCCATCAGATACTAAAGCCAAAAAAAGCCTACTATACCAGCAAAAACCAGTAAAAAAAACTAAAGTATTTGGAGTGTTGGAGTCAAATTTCCTTATTTTCTGTATATTATTTTTATTTTCTGTAAATGTTTGCTGGCAATCTTGTTCACGACACACCACAGGTGTGTCCCTTCATGGATGGGACCATCGCTATGGTGCTGTTGTCATAGTGGCCTCATTTAATTTAGACTACAGGTGGTAGCACTCAGTTTTCGACCGTGCCGTGCGTGGTCAGGTCTCGCTGCTGTGACAATGCTCAATTCAAGGTCGGCATACTAACGATGAAATTAAGTTCTATATCCCACATTTGATTTCATTTTGATAGCTTAAAATAAATGGATTGTCATATCCAAACATATTTCCAGAGTACTGGACATTGAATCATTTGCACACGTCAAACTATCTCAACACAGTCGTCCTCAGTATCAACTTAAAAGGTAAAGGCTATACATGGAGAACATTTTTGCAACGGGAAAAGGCCAGGGGCTCCCACTATATCCACTAATAAGTTTTTTCATGTATTCATTTTTCATGCACTAATTTGCTATATTTATCTGCCTCACATGGAAGGCTGGTCCGTGAAAATAATGCCTACATTAAAGTTAAAGTACCAATGATTGTCACACACACACTAAGTGCGGCAAAATTATTCTCTGCATTCGACCAATCACCCTTGATCACCCCTTGGGAGGTGAGGGAGCAGTGAGCAGCAGCGGTGGCTGCGCCTGCTAATCATTTTTGGTGATTTGACCCCCAATTCCAACCATTGATGCTGAGTGCCAAGCAGGGAGGTAACGGGTCCCATTTTTATAGTCTTTGGTATGACTCCGCCGGGGTTGGAACTCACGACCTACTCTTAGGGCGGACACTCTAACCCAGGGGTCACCAACCTTTTTGAGACCAAGACCTACTTCTTGGGTACTGATTAATGCGAAGGGCTACCAGTTTGATACACACCTAAATAAATTGCCAGAAATAGCCAATTTTCTCAATTTACCTTTAATAAATAAATATATATATATATATATATATATATATATATATATATATATATATATATATATATATATATATATATATATATATATATATATATAAAAATGGGTATTTCTGTCTGTCATTCCGTCGTACATTTTTTTTACTTTTACGGAAGGTTTTTTGTAGAGAATAAATGATGAAAAAACACTTAACTGAATGGTTTAAGAGGAGAAAACACGAAAAAAAAAAAATTAAATTTTGAAACATAGTTTATCTTCTATTTCGACTCTTTAAAATTCAAAATTCAACCGAAAAAAATGAAGAGAAAAACTAGCTAATTTGAATCTTTTTGAAAAAATTAAAAAAAAGAATTTATGGAACATCATTAGTAATTTTTCCTGATTAAGATTAATTTTATAATTTTGATGACATGTTTTAAATAGGTTAAAATCCAATCTGCACTTTGTTATAATATTTAACAAATTGGACCAAGCTATATTTCTAACAAAGACAAATCATTATTTCTTCTAGATTTTCCATTCAAAAATTTTAAAAGAAATTCAAAAGACTTTGAAATAAGATTTAAATTTGATTCTACAAATTTTCTAGATCTGCCAGAATATTTTTGGGGAATTTTAATCATAAGTTTGAAGAAGTATTTCACAAATATTCTTACAGAAGCTAAAATGAAGAATTAAATTAAAATGTATTTATTATTCTTTACAATAAAAGAAAAAAAAATACTTGAACATTTATTTAAATTGTCAGGAAAGAAGAGGAAGGAATTTAATAGGTAAAAAGGTATATGTGTTTAAAAATCCTAAAATCATTTTTAAGGTTGTATTTGTTCTCTAAGATCGTCTTTCTGAAAGTTATAAGAAGCAAAGTAAAAAAAATTATAAATGTATTTAAACAAGTGAAGACCAAGTCTTTTAAATATTTTCTAGGATTTTCAAATTCTATTTGAGTTTTGTCTCTCTTAGAATTAAAAATGTCGAGCAAAGTGAGACCAGCTTGCTAGTAAATAAATACAATTTAAAAATAGAGGCAGCTCACTGGTAAGTGCTGCTATTTGAGCTATTTTTAAAACAGGCCAGCGGGCTACTCATCTGGTCCTTATGGGCTACCTGGTGCCCGCGGGCACCGCGTTGGTGACCCCTGCTCTAACCACTAGGCCACAGAGTAGGTTAAACCGGTCCCCGGTGCAAAAAAGGTAGATGGCTAAGTAAAATGTGCATAGCGCTTTTCTACCTTCAAGGTACTCATCAAAGCGCTTTGACACTATTTTCACATTCATCCATGCACAAACTGATGGTGGGAGCTGCCATGCAAGGCGCTAACCACATCCTTAAGGAGCAAGGGTGAAGTGTCTTGCTCAAGGACACAACGGACGTGACGAGGTTGGTAGTAGGTGGGGATCGAACCAGGAACTCTCAGGTTGTTGGCACGTCCCAAGTAATGGGTTATACTTGTATAATCCCTTACAGCAAATGAAGCCTCGGGAAGCTTTGCCCTTGATCAGGGGTCGGCAACCTTTACCACTCAAAGAGCCATTTTGACCCGTTTCACAAACTAAAGAAGACAATGGGAGCCGCAACCAGTCTCGTGAATATCTGCTGGTGGTCACCCAGATAACAATAATAAGGGCGTGCTATGAAACCATTGCCTTTGACACCTCCTACAACATCTACAAACTGCTTGCCAGTACAGCAACATGTTGTATGTGGTTTCTGCAGACACATGTACACGACTGCAAGGCATATTGGGTGATACAGGTTACACTGAAGGTTGTGATATAAACAACTTTAACACTCTTACTAATATGCACCACACTGTAAAAAAACACCAAACAAGAACGACAAACACATTTCGGGAGAACATCCTCACAGTAACACAACATAAACGCAACACAATAAATATGGATGCAAAGGATTCTGGGTATTTGTTGTGTTGCGTTTATGTTGTGTTACTGTGATGATGTTCTCCCGAAATGTGTTTGTCATTCTTGTTTGGTGTGGGTTCACAGTGTAGTGCATGTTAGTAAGAGTGTTAAAGTTGTTTTTATCACAACCTTCAGTGTAACCTGTATCACCCAGTATGACTTGCAATCTCGTACATGTGACGATAGAAGCAGCGAAATGCATGCGTTCGGTCAGCACGAAGATAATATTGCACAAATGCGGGCGCGAAGACATGTTGTAGAGGACGTTAAAAGTAAAGCCAATCACGGCACGCCCTCAATGTTGTAGTCCGAGTGTAAATCAGAGAACATTGACGTGATGTCCAGGAGAGGCACCAGAATCACCCTGTAACAGTCCGGGGGGTCGGCGATTATGAAGCTGAGCCACATCAGAGTTGCCAAAGATCCGCATGCGACTCCGGAGCCGCGGGTTGCCGACCTCTGCCCTTGATGAACCAGTTTGATGAAAAATTGCCATTATCGCTGTTTTCTCACAAATAATCATGCACTTATACATAAAGGCCAATCATGGAATATAAATATCTCACCGTTCTAATGTTGCGTTTCTTTATTTTGCGACCTTTAGTCGCGTAGACAAACGCCCTCCTCACCGCCCGCACAGCCAGGCTGTAACATCGGTTCTTCCTGCCTCTGAAGTGCTAAAAGACACGCAAAAATAATCTTTAAAATCCTAGCGTCATTTCTCAGCAACGGTGGATCACATGGTAATCAAGACATGTGTTGTTTTCACGCTCCAGTCCTACTTCCTTACCCGGGCATGCTTGAGGAGTTCTTGGACCTTCCAGTATCTGTCAGGTCCGCGGCTTCTCGCCCAAAGGGTACAAGACAGGAACACCATTTTGTATTGTATCTCTTGCAGAAATAGTGGAAGTGACCTTTCGCAGCAGCTCCACTTGAGCCGAGCTCGTCTGGGCTGTCACGCAAGTCAAGCCGCACTCACAGTGGGTGTGCTTGGTTCTCATTACGGGGAATCCGAAACGCGGCTCGTGTAATCATATGTACTCAAACAGAAACAGAATGAATGTAATAATAATTACAAATACCGGACATACAATGTATTTTTATTAAACTGTGTCGATGAGGTCGTTGTAAACCATAAAAAGACGTAGTTTTCTGAAGTGCCTTGGCACCTTTTTGAGATGCTGTTAAACAAAACAAGCGCTTCCTTCACTGCTGCTACCTCGCCGCGGTGGATGCTGGGACAGACAGGGCGGAAGTGGAGGTCAAGAGTAGAAAAAAAAAAAAAAAAAGGCAACAAACATGTCCGGAGCTTGCCTGTCGTCCTTGAGCCGCTGCGGTGTTTTGGCACTCCGCTCCTCATTTGGCCTTGTGGTATGTTGAATATTGACAACTCGACTATCATGGGACTTTAAAGCAAGATGATTATGTCGCCATGTGTTTGTGTAACTTTGGCAGTCTGTACTGTGGAATACCGATTACGTATTCAGCCTGCTAGGTTAGCATTTAGCTAACTAGCAAGGTGTTCATAATTATGTTTAATGTTTTAGCACTTGTTTTTTATTTTCTTTGGCTAAAACATGCATGTTATACGTGGAATTGTTACTGTAACAAACAGTACAGTGTGTCCCAAGTTACCAGATAATGTTAGGTAAGGACGAGGAGTTTTGCCCCTTCAGATTTGCCGTAGGGCTGTGACGTAAGAGGTCCATAAAGGTGGGTTGTGTAAGTAGGTGTTAAAGAGAGAACATTAAAGGCCTACTGAAATGAGATTTTCTTATTTAAACGGGGATAGCAGGTCCATTCTATGTGTCATACTTGATCATTTCGCGATATTGCCATATTTTTGCTGAAAGGATTTAGTAAAGAACATCCACAATAAAGTTCGCAACTGTCTGTGCTAACAGAAAAGCTTTGCCTCTACCGGAAATCGCAGACGATGACGTCACATGTTGATGGCTCCGAACATATTCACATTGTTTATAATGGGAGCCTCCAACAAAAAGCTATTCGGACCAAGAAAACGACAATTTCCCAATTAATTTGAGCGAGGATGAAAGATTTGTGTTTGAGGATATTGATAGCGACGGACTAGAAAAAAACAACAACAAAAAACTAGTAAAAAAAAAAAAGGCGATTGCATTGGGACGGATTCAGATGTTTTTAGATACATTTACTCGGATAATTCTGAGAAATCCCTTATCTTACTATTGTGTTGCTAGTGTTTTAGTGAGTTTAACAGTACCTGATATCCGGAGTTGTGTGTCCACGGGTGTCTTGACACCAATGTCTCAGGGAAGTCGACGGCAGCTTTATGGACGACGGGGCAAGCTCAGCTGATCTCCGGTAAGAAGCGACTTTTTACCACAATTTTCTCCCCGAAACCTGCTGGTTGACATTCGGTCGGGAACCATGTTCGCTTGACCGCTCTGATCCATAGTAAAGTTTCACCTCCGGGAATTTTAAACAAGGAATCACCGTGTGTTTGTGTGGCTAAAGGCTAAAGCTTCCCAACTCCATCTTTCTACTTTGACTTCTCTAATATTAATTGAACAAATTGCAAAAGATTCAGCAACACAGATCTCCAAAATACTGTGTAATTATGCGGTTAAAGCAGACGACTTTTAGCTGTGCGTGTGTGCAGCGCTAATATTTCCTAACAGCCGGTGATGTCACAAGTACACGTCATCATTACGCGACGTTTTCAAGAAGAAACTCCCGGGAAAGTTAAAATTGCAATTTAGTAAACTAAAAAGGCCGTTTGGCATGTGTTGCAGTGTTAATATTTCATAATTGATATATAAACTATCAGACTGCGTGGTGGGTAGTCGTGGGTTTCAGTAGGCCTTTAAAAGCCGACTAAAATGAGATTTTCTTATTTAAACGGGGATAGCAGTTCCATTCTATGTGTCATACATGATCATTTCGCAATATTGCCATATTTTTGCTGAAAGGATTTAGTAGAGAACATCGACGATAAAGTTCGCAACTTTTGGTCCCTAATAAAAAAAGCCTTGCCTTTACCGGAAGTAGCAGACAATGTGCGCGTGACGTCACTGGTGTGAGGGCTCTTCACATCCTCACATTGTTTATAATGTGAGCCTCCAGCAGCAAGAGCTATTTGGACCAAGAAAGCGACAATTTCCCCATTAATTTGAGCAAGGATGAAAGATTTGTGGATGAGGAAAGTTAGAGTGAAGCAGGGCTGGGCGATATATCGATATATACGATATATCGCAGGTTTGTCTCTGTGCGATATAGAAAATGACTATGTTGTAATATTCATCGATTAAAACTAGTATACAATCATTATACAAAGATTATTTGTTCTCACACCGTTGCTTTAAGCTGCGTGCATTATATATTATATTACTGGCGTTTCTCACTCCTTCTCGTCTGTCCTTCTCACGGAGACATAAAATAAACCCGCCTTCTTACATATGTCACATACTGTCGAGCGTCTACGTCATATGCTCTCGCCAGGTCGAGTTGCATTTAGCTGCCGGCATTACACAACAGGCGTTTCTCACTCATCATCGTTTCTCCTTCTGACAGATACGGAAAACAAGCCCGCCTTCTTACATACATCACATACTCTCGCGAGTCTAGCGTCATAGCTCTCGCCGATCAGAGAGGTAGCAGCATGGCTAACTTTTGCTGAGCCAGGTCGAGCGAGTGGAGCTTGTGACAATACAAGGGAGAGATGGTGCGAAACTTATCACAAATGGAGGAAGAACAATAAATGCCCAACATAAAGAGCAGGGGGTCCATCATCTGGCGGTGGTTTGGCTCCAAGTGGGAAGATATTCAGCAGACAACAGCAATATCCTGTTCAATGTATATACTATGATGATTAACCTGTGTGTAGGGTTGGGTATCGTTTGAATTCGAATGATTCCGATTCCTTGTTTCGATTCCGATTCCTTGTTTCGATTCCGATTCCTGATGATTCTCAATTCCGATTCTTTCTTTAAAAAAAAAAAAAAAAAGGCAGGGTCAAAAAAAAAGTTTTGGATATTTTAAATGAGCTAGCTAACCTACAGTCTTTCTGAATGAAATAGTCTGACATTCTCCATCAATTTTAATTCTATTAACTTTTTTATGAACTTTACTATAAATTCCTCCCAGGGCTGTTTTCGACTTGAATATAAATATCAAATCTATGAACTTGAATATAAGTATTATAAATTATGAATAGATTTTCACACTTTCCTCAAGAGAGCTTTATTTTTGAAAACCTCATGAAAACACATTTACACAAGTGTATGATGCTGCAGGAAACCTCATGAAAATACATTTACACACACAAGTGTATGATGCTGCAGGTACTTAAACATGTTACCGTGCTCCCACTGATGGGCTAACCTGGTGCAGAAAAGCAAATAAACAATAAAAAACATCTTGCAAAACCCAGTCCAGATTAGCAGCAGGTACAGTATAAAATCAGAGACAGTTCTTGTTTAAGAAAATGACCATATCCGCCTTCTCAGGCAGGATGCGTGAGCGTTCTGGACAGATAGTGTCTCCTGTCGATGACGGGACACGCATTTATTTGTACTCCATGAACTCGGAGGTGCTTCATCATGTTCGAGGTGCACCCTCCTGAGCACGAAACAGTCCTGTCACACGTGTTACATTTTGCCGATATTTCATTTTTTTAAGTAAAATAAAGCCACACTTTCGACCGCCGACGCCCGCAATCCATGCTTGACTGACTCGCTCGGCTATGCTAACACTTCCGGCGGTGGGCGCTTCTTCGTTGGTGTTCAGCGGCTTCTTCTTCTGGGTCGGCGGACTTATTATTTTTTTCCGGTCGGCGGACTGGGTATCGAAACTAGGAATCGAAATATAAACTTTTGAACGATTCCGGGAGAATCGAAAAGTTAGTCCCGGTTCCAATCAATACTCGATATTCGATTCTCAACCCTACCTGTGTGATGACTGTATTATGCTGATAGTATATATTTGTACCATGAATTGATCAATGTGGACCCCGACTTAAACACGTTGAAAAACGTATTCGGGTGTTACCATTTAGTGGTCAATTGTACGGAATATGTACTGTACTGTGCAATCCACTAATAAAAGTATCAATCAATCAATGCAAAGTATGCAGCCGAAGTCTTACTACAAAAAGGTAGCAAAACTATTAATTTGTTCTTTCATTTAAAAAGTCACCTGTGAGAGAATGAAGAGTATTTAATAAATACAGTTTTGGTCAATTGACTTAGTTGTGATTTACCTCTCTGCATGAAAGTTTAAAATGAGCATATATTAATGCAGTATGAAAAGAATGTTTTAATGTAGACACATAAAATCATCATACTGCTGTGATTATATGTATCAAGTGTTCATTCAAGGCCAAGGCAAAATATCGTAATATATATCGTATATCGCAATATGGCATAAAAATATCGCGATATTAATAAAAGGCAATATCACCCAGCCCTAGAGTGAAGCACAAAAAAAAAAAAGCGGCGGCAGTGGGACCGTTTCAGATGTAATTAGACACATTTACTAGGATAATTCTGGAAGATCCCTTATCTCCTTATTGTTTTAATAGTGTTTTAGTGAGATTGTAAAGTCATACCTGAAAGTCGGATGGCTGCAGTGAACGCCAGTGTCTCTCAGAGAAGCCAATGGAGGAGCCAAGATCACTGCTGCCTTTTTGAGCTGGAGGAGGAAGTTGCATAATCCACTGAAGTCTCCGGTAAGAGCCGACTCAATATCACAATTTTCCCATCCAAAAACTTGCTGGTTGACGTAGAGAAACATGTTCGCTTGACCGCTCCGTGTTAAAGCTTTACAACAAACAAAGAAACACAGGCTGTGTTTCGGTGCTAAAGGCAGCTGCAATCCACCGCTTTCCACCAACAGCATTATTCTTTATAGTCTCCATTTTTAATTGAACAAATTGCAAAAGATCCAGCAACACAGATGTCTAAATTACTGTGTAATTATGCGATGAAAAGAGACGACTTTTAGCCATGTGTGGTGCTGGGCTAGTATGTCCCCTTCAACCCGAGACGTCACAAACACGCGTCATCATACGTGTCATCATACGTGTCATCATACGCGTCATCTTTCCGCGACGTTTTCAACAAGAAACTCCACGGGAAATTTAAAATTTTAATTTAGTAAACTAAACCGGACGTATTGGCATGTGTTGCAATGTTAATATTTCATCATTGATATATAAACTATCAGACTGTGGTAGTAGTGGGTTTCAGTAGGGCTTTAAAGAAGTGGTGGAGACCGGACCTACTCTAATGACTCCCCTTTATTATTTTATTATATAAGTACACAGAATATGCGAACCTAGGACACTATGCTACATTGGTGGCAGCGGTGGGATTTTAACTTCTGTGTTGAAAAAAAAAGAAGAAAGCGTACATTCGGACCCGCTTTATTGCATAGGCTAGCTCATTGGCCCCTCAAAACATGCAAAAACTTGCAGATGCAAAAGGAGGTCGCTCCAATCACCCCCTGTGAGATAGTTTGATTATGCGAAGGAGGTCGCCCCGAGCAAGATAGTTCGATTGAGCGCAGGTTACCCCAGTCACCCCCTGCGAGATAGTCCGATTATGACGCTCCATCATGCCATCAGACTTAGACTTAGACAAACTTTAATGATCCACAAGGGAAATTGTTCAACACAGTAGCATAGTTACAATGATGGAAAGTGTAAGGATGGAAAGGACAAAGCAGGTATAAATAGACTAAGTATAGCAATGTAAAATATAACATATCTGTGAATATGATATGTGTACAGTATATTATATATACAGATATAATATGTCTATAACATATATACAATATATACCAATTGCTATGTACACTATCACAGTATATTTGGCAGCCCCAGCATAAAAAAGATAGTTAGTCCAGCAGAAAATAGAATATACACATTAAAAACGAAGAGAAGTAGCTGACATAGAAGGTGTCAGGTAATAGACGGATATTATCTGTTGCTGTATGGAGAGTGATTATACAGCTGGATGGAGTGTAGAATGAAGGAGTTTTTGAATCGCACAGTGCGGGAAGGAAGCTGAAGGAGCCCGTTGGAGTATGAACTCCACTGTCCCTCAATTGTCCGGTGGAGTGGGTGGGCAGAATTGTCCATGATGGCCAGCAGTTTTTCCAGTGTCCTCCTGTCCCTCACGGATACAAACGCCTCCAACTGCGAGCCAATAGTTTGGCCCCCTTTCCGGATCAGTTTATCAATCCGGTTTGAGTCCCTTTTGCTGGTGCTGCTCCCCCAACAAACCACAGCGAAATGCAGGGCACTGGCCACAACAGACTGATATAAGATCTCCAAAGGCTTGCTGCACACATTAAAGGACCTAAGCTTCCACAGGAAAAAGAGTCTGCTCATTCCCTTCACTTCTTGTAAACAGCATTGCATTTGTCCTGCTGTTCAAATGAACTCCCAGGTACTTTTATTGCCCCACCACTGCCACCTCCCGGCCCTGGATCTTGATGGGCTCCACCGGGGTTATACTCTTCCTGAAGTAAATACTCTTCCTGAAGTAAATACTCTTCCTGAAGGGGTTATAGGTAGTGATGCATGTCCTTTTTTTATTGTATTTTAAGCAACTGGAAGGGGAAACACCCTGGGGCCCCATGTCCCCCATGGGAACTTCTGGGCCACATTTAGAATGTCCATGACAACCCTCTGGAAGGGGCGACAAATCTGGGACCCGCCCACGGGGACGTTATGGGCACGCTCAGCATTGCTCACACCACCGTCGGATGTCTCTCAGCATGAAGGGCCAGTAGTAAGATTGCCGGGAATGCCTGCGTAACCAGCCGGCTCAAGTCCGCAGCAAACACCTCCTATGGAGCGCGCACACGCGCCGATAGGCTGGCCCCGAAGCGGTCCATCAATTGTCTCTGTCCAAAAGCTGCCCCCAGTCTCTCTTCAACTGCAGCATAATCTTATTTAGTCCCACCCAGAAGGCCGTTCCACAGCAGAAAAGTTGACTTACTATGACGAGTCAAGAGACTTCTCACCAGCTCCTCATTGCAGCTGCGGCCGGCTCCTGCCGTCGCGCTAACGGCTACTTCCAACTGCCTCGCACCAGCTGAGAAACTTTGGCTCCTGTCGCTGGTGAAGGGAGCGGTTAAAAAAAGTAAATTTTTGACATTCATGCCGTGTGAGTGTCTGTCAAACAGCGCCTTGGGTCCTCATCACCACACCACGTGTCCGCAAAATAGCCAAGAACCTTAGCAGCTAACTATACACGTGCAGCTAACTGGAAACTCATGTGTCCTGTGTAACGCTTTCTTCTGCTTTTTTTCAACACAACAGCTAAAATCCCACCGCTGCCACCAATGTAACCGAGTGTCCTGGGTTCGCATATTCTGTGTACTTATACAATAAAATAATAAAGAGGAGTCATGAGAGAAGGTCCGGTCTCCACCACTTCTTTAATGTTCTCTCTTTTACACCTTCTTCAACCCACCTTTATAGACCTCTTACGTCACAGCCCTATGGCAACTCTGGTGGGACAAAACTCCTCCTCCTTACCTAACATTCTCTGGTAACTTGGGACACACTGAGCTGTTTGTTACATTACCATAATGTATTTGTATACACACCAAAGCATATCAAGCAGTGAAACATGTAAATCAGAAGGGATTTTAATGTCTAATGTTGAGACCAATGTTAATCATTTCAGCTATTTTCCCCCCAGAAAAATGTAAATTCAAAAGCCAGTATCAATCCATTTCTACCGCTTGTCCCTTTCGGGATCGCATGGGGGGCTGGAGCCTATCTCAGGGTAAATCCCACCTAACCTTATCCGTGTCCACACACACAACAATGCCATCGTTTAAGACCCCCTCCGTCCGCCGGCCCAACGCAACCTAATACGCATGCACAGAAAATGCGCACGTCATAGTCACTTCCATTGTTGCTTTGTGTGCAACTTCTTAAATGTAACTTCTCAACAATATCCTGTGTTGTATTTCAATTACCTGGAATACTGTGTGATGTGGGGCCTTATTGTACTGAATCACACCTTAGCCATCATAATATAATCTTTATTAGACACGTAAACAATGTGATAAAGATCATTTTACATCAATCAAACTAGGGATTTAGATATCTTGTCCGGACACTCCTCACTCGTTTGCCTTCACCTTCATTGTCCATTCGTTGTTGGTGACTTTATATACTCTGGACCTATACGTTGAGTCCGCGACATACATGGCGGACAATAACTGATACAGTCTGCTTTGCCAGTACAAATGCATTCGATGTTTTCCGTAGTTTTCCCTCGACGGCCAGGTAATACAAAGCACACGCTACCTTTTTTATCACATCCAAAGGAGCCCGCATTATCGTTGTCTCTCCTTCGACAAATGGACAAAGTTTTTCGCTAAGTAGCATCACAGCTGCCTTGGACATTGGAAAGTTCTCTTGTCGTCTGACAAGTGTTGTATCCCAAATAGCTGCAATCCCTTCCTCTTAAGGTATTCATGTGTGATTTCCACAAGCGTCTTTACATGTAGAAGAATGAGAAACACGGGCATGTCTGGATGACTAGCCTCCATATTTCAAGTGGTTAGCTCCGAGTTACGAAACCACTTTATTATGAAGCTAGCTGTGGCGCGTTCCTTCTGACGTCACATCCTATGTGGGGCGCGGTCTTTCTGGCATCACTTCCTCTCTGAACTCAGTTTGTAAACGATCAATGAGTCCATACAAAGCTAAGAGCTGGAGATTCAAGAACTACCAGGCGCACTTACCCATGTAAAAAATTGTCAGAGGAGGGGGACCTTAAACAATACTTTAGTGTGGCTAAAACGGGGCTTAGGCTAAATTTATTTAAGGGGTTATCCGTCTTAGTGTATACATAGCCTCAGCTGCATTCCAATATCCATCCATCCATTTCCTACAGCTTGTCCCCCTTGGGGTGATGTGGGGTGCTGGAGCCTATCAAAGCTGCATTCGGGTGGAAGGCGGGGTACACCCTGGACAATTCGCCACCTCATCACAGGGCCAATACAGATAGACGACAACATTCACACTCACATTCACACACTAGGGCCAATTTAGTGTTGCCAATATATGACAAAATATGTATGTACAGTAAGCTGGTTGCAATATTATCAATAAAGGTGTAGCTAAGAAGACAGCAAATTATAACATTACTGTATAAATGACCAAACTCATCCTGCCATGCAAGTATAGTTGACTGTGAGGACGTTTCGGCCTTTTTGACCCAGGCCTTGTACAAATCCATCTTTCGTCTTTCTCTTTGGCTGGAGTGCATTGAAAAGGTTTTTTGCATTGAAATCATTTCAGCGCACAAAACTTTTGAGTCTATGTCATTGCATTTTACCCTATAAAAATGGGACCGATTACCTCGCTGCTTGGCACTCAGCATTAAGGGTTGGAATTGGGGGTTAAATCACCAAAAATGATTCCCGGGCGTGACCACCGCTGCTGCCCACTGCTCCCCTCACCTCCCAGGGGGTGATCAGGGGTGATGAGTCAAATGCAGAGAACAATTTCGCCACACCTAGAGTGTGTGTGTGACAATCATTGGTACTTTAACTTTAACTTAACTTAACTTAACTTTAATTTTATACTCTGTACATGACTGAAGGTGACGTAATTATACATTGACTTTTATGCCTGTACGATTTACTTCGTGTGTACTCAGCGACTCCACCAAATACTTGTATATATCTGGCCTATACCTTTTGTTTTCCATACCGTACATGGAAGTTGGTTACTATTTGCCAAAGTTTGTTTATTGTAGTAATTTGACTGACTGTTGTTTTATGTTGTGGCAGGCAGTACGGTATGCGCAGACAGCAGCTGCTCCAGCAGCACAACCCAGGATTAAGAAGTTCCAGGTGTACAGATGGGACCCGGACACTCCTGGAGACAAACCTCGCATGCAGACCTTTGAGATCGACCTAAACACGTAAGTGACGTCACTTGGCTGAGATGAGCCTGTGACACTTGCTCAGTCTTCTGTGGGAAAATAATGTTTTACATTTGAGTCAGTACTGCATTTTTTTATATGGAGAAAATTGTTGCTAAATATGAACCAATTTGGTGCCACAAATATGCGACGACACAATATTTGTTTTCTGTGGGGAAAATGTCATTATTTTATGTCATTTTGTATGGGGAAATTATTCCTAAATATGAACAAATTTGACACTACATGTATAAATCTGTAGATCTCAAACATAAGACGACACGTCTCTTTTAGAATACAGACTTATATTTGCATCAATATGGTATTTATTGTTTTCTATTGGGTGAAATCGTTTGTAAATATGAGCTAATTTGGCACCACCGGCTCAAATATAAGAAGACAACACAATAGGTGTTCTGGGGAAGAATAACATTTTGTAATCAAGTCAATATGGTATTTTTATTGTACTCTATATTCACCGTGAATATAAGACAGGCCATCTTTTATTTAACTCTTCTAAAGGAAAGCACTGTCTTGTATTCGTGTCAGTATCGTATAGTTTTTATATTTGAATGGGGTAAATTGTTTTTAAATATGTACATAACTTGGCACCAATTTCTGATTTCCATGAATAAACCTCTAGAGCTATTTGACGCCACCTGCATAAACCTTTAGCCCCCGAATATAAGACGACCCATCTTTTTCAGATTTTTTTACTTACATTCAGGTCAGTATAGAGAGACAAGCGGTAGAAAATGGATGGAAGTTTTTTATTTGTTTTCTATTACGTGAAACTATTTGGCAACCACCTACTGGGTTTCATGTGGGGAAAAAAACGCCAATCTTATTTTTGGGCCAACATCCATCCATCCATTTCCTACCACTTGTCTCTCTCGGAGTGGCGAGTGTGTTGGAGCCTATCCCAGCTGCACCCGGGCGGAAGGCGGGGTGCAACCTGGACAAGTCGATATTGTATTTCTATATTCCTCGTGTTCCATCTCAGAAGTGAAATGGTGGCTAAAGTAAGATAAAAGACAAATATTATCGTGAACACTGCTAACTTAAAGCATGAAAGTTTCTCTTGGCTTTTGTCTTTTTACACTCTGAATTTTTACAAGTAGTTTGTCACGTAAACACCAGTTTCATGGAGTTTTAGCACAGATTGCTCAGGCAGGGTTTCTATTTTCCAATTCTTATCGTTCATCTGCTCTTTCAATCCTCTTGCAATCGCTTCTGCGTTATATTATAACAACAGCAAATATGCTGTCTGGCTAGCTCAGCTGTGTACAAACAAAACATAAAATGTGAGCTAATACTTTACAAATACTGTAATATGATCACGTTTTTCAGTCCCTACAAATTGGTGTTGTATCGCAGTGTTGTGCACTACAAACTCAAATGCGTTTCGTGTTGTTGTAGAAGCTATCTTATCTCTTGCCGTAGTTTACGGCTAATACCATAGCACGCTGATGTGTTACTACGAAAGAAAAATTGTTTCTCAATGTTCACTCTTCCAAAAACAATGTCGCTACAGCTTGTGTATTACACGGATTATGGAACGTAAATTAAGTATTGTCGACGATTTTTGAATGCACTTCTAAAGTAATATAGAAGTAGAATTGATTGCTCTCATTACCTGCATTGCTAGCCACCTAAAACAAGACACTTTTTTTGGTTAGAAAGCGGAGAGAAAAAAACTTTTGTCTCCTTATCTCTCATATCATTATCAATGATTGGCAAAATAAATAAAAAAAAGTGCAGTTCCCCTTTAAATGTACAAACAATTCAAACACTTTTTGTTAAAATACTGAACAGATGTTTATTAGGTAAACATCTGTTCAGTATTTTAACATTAAAAGTGTTTTATTGTGAGGCATTAAAAGCCACAAAATGCAACGGGTCCATCAGACCCACAAACACTGGCTGAGTAACAACAATATGAACATTACACAAACTTTAAACTATTCACTTATTGTGCAGCTGTGAGGCATTAAAGGGCACAAAATGCAACGGGTCCATCAGACCCACGAACGCTGACTTAGTAACAACAATACGAACGTTGCATGGACAATTTCAGTTTCTGCATCCCACGGGGATTCTTCTTTTGTGTTTCTGCACCTGCGGTTCCCACACAAGGTTGCAACATTGTTTGTCAACACCGTCTGCTCTCATTTTCTCCCACATTTGACCCTTTAATGTTCTGTGTACCTACACTCTGTCTTCTTCCTGTCTAGGCCTGCTGTGTTCGTGTGTGCGTGTACGTGTGTGTTACACAGAACATCAATTTCCACACTTCTATTAGCCCAGACATCTTATATGTAATAGAAATGTGTATGGTGTGTGGTCATTAAATATGTATTGTGATATATGTTCTTCACAGAAAATGAGCCAAAGTCAGTGAGTCTCAGTTTGCAAAATTAATTAATTGTTTTTCTTTTAATAAAAAATGAAAACGGGTCCCACAGGCCTGAACACCACA
The DNA here is from genome assembly GCF_033978795.1 of Nerophis ophidion. Classification (NCBI taxonomy): domain Eukaryota; kingdom Metazoa; phylum Chordata; class Actinopteri; order Syngnathiformes; family Syngnathidae; genus Nerophis; species Nerophis ophidion. Next base: position 11,570,112 of record NC_084626.1, read on the forward strand.
CATACTGGCATTTTATAAGGTAGTGGAAATCATTACATTTGATATATGGCAACTTGTTAGCCTTGTGGACATGCAATCAATGGTTGTGTGAGTCCAGAGGATTTTGTGTTAGTATGAATTTTTGGGAAGCCACCCTTTAGCGCGCCAGACAAAATGACTCAGCAGGCCTAATATGGCCCACGGGCACCCCTGTCTTACATCATAACATTTCCCTTCTGCAGATGTGGTCCAATGGTCCTCGATGCCCTGATTAAGATCAAAAATGAGATGGACCCCACACTGACTTTCCGCCGCTCCTGCAGAGAAGGTACACTGAAGGTCTTGAGTTTTACATCAGAGCCAAATTACTCATGACCTTCTCTTTGTGTCGCGTCAACCACACGCAGGGATTTGTGGATCCTGCGCCATGAACATCAACGGTGGAAACACTTTGGCCTGCCTCAACAAGATTGACACAAACACCAGCAAAGCCACCAAGATCTACCCGCTTCCACACATGTATGTGGTCAAAGACCTGGTGCCGGTGAGTCACGTCTGCTTTTTTTTTTACAAAGTCGTGTTTAGAGGAATAAGGAGCATCTCAACTGCTTCCACGTTTCATGCAGACGCTTAGAAATTAGCTTGATGCTGCAAAAGAACATCCAACTTGTGTAGAAATCTAACTGTTGCCATCATGTATTAACTGCATGTTTTAAGTAACATTTTAGTCTTACAAGCGTAAGAAGAAGTAACTGTTAAAACAAGCATGTAAAAACTAGGAGTGTCCGGATTCAACTTTTTCACTTTGGATATAATGCTTATATTGGAGTCTTCAGTATTGCTGATACCGATACTGACCTGTTGTTAGCAGGAATCAGACATATAATAGTTTTGTAGTAGGGAACGTTAGAAAAGACCGAGACTTCCTATTATTGTCATTCAAATGTGAACTTTACAGTACAGATAAGAACAACATTTCATTGCATTAGCTTGTTGTAATGCAGGATAAAAGATCAGTAAGGTGCAAATATAAATAGATTACTGTACAGATAAATATATTGCACTTTTTCATATGCATCCACGTTTATGGATGTATGTTTTATTGTCCTTATATTCCAGCCAGTTAATCAGTTTTTGGGGGAAATTGAGGAGATTATTATGATGTGTTCAAGAGTCCGATGGCCTGAGGGCAGAAGCTGTTACAGAAACTGGAGGTTCTGTTACGCAGGCTGCAAAACTTCTTTCTAGATTCCAGCAGTGTAAACAGTCCTTGATGGGGGTGGGAGGAGTCTCTACATATTTTCTGAGCCCTGGTCAGGCAGCGGCTTTTTGCGATGAGAAAAGGTTTGATCAAGTGCAATTAGTCAAACAGAGAACAACTGTAGGTATGCAAACTAATCCAATATAATCCACTTTATTTATATAGCACATTTAAACAACAAAAATCTGCAACGAGGTGGCGACTTGTTCAGGGTGTACACCGCCTTCTGCCCGATTGTAGCTGAGATAGGCACCAGCGCCCCCCGCGACCCCAAAGAGAATAAGCGGTAGAAAATGGATAGATGGAAACAACAAAAATGTTTCCAAAGTGCTGCACAACAATATTAAAAACAATATTCAAATATTCCGGTCGCTTCACACTCGGCTGCGAACCAATCCAGTGAGAGCTGAAGATCCCGGTCAGATGAAGCCATCAGGACCACATCATCTGCAAAAAGCAGAGACCTAATCCCGTGGCCACCAAACCGGATCCCCTCAACGCCTTGGCTGCGCCTAGAAATTCTGTCCATAAAAGTTATGAACAGAATCGGTGACAAAGGACAGCCTTGGCGGAGTCCAACCCTCACTGGAAACGTGTCCGACTTACTGCCAGCAATGCGGACCAAGCTCTGACACTGATCGTACAGGGAGCGGACTGCCACAATAAGACAGTCCGGTACCCCATACTCTCTGAGCACTCCCCACAGGACTTCCCGAGGGACACGGTCGAATGCCTTCTCCAAGTCCACAAAGCACATGTAGACTGGTTGGGCAAACTCCCATGCACCCTCAAAAACCCTGCCGAGAGTATAGAGCTGGTCCACAGTTCCACGATCAGGACGAAAACCACACTGTTCCTCCTGAATCCGAGGTTCGACTATCCGGCGAAGCCTCCTCTCCAGTACACCTGAATAAACTTTACCGGGAAGGCTGAGGAGTGTGATCCCACGATAGTTGGAACACACCCTCCGGTCCCCCTTCTTAAAGAGAGGGACCACCACCCCGGTCTGCCAATCCAGACGTACCGCCCCCGATTTCCACGCGATGCTGCAGAGTCTTGTCAACCAAGACAGCCCCACAGCATCCAGAGCCTTAAGGAACTCCGGGCGGATCTCATCCACCCCCGGGGCCTTGCCGCCGAGGAGCTTTTTAACTACCTCAGCGACCTCAGCCCCAGAAATAGGAGAGTCCACTACAGATTCCCCAGGCACCACTTCCTCAAAGGAAGACGTGTTGGTGGGATTGAGGAGGTCTTCGAAGTATTCCCTCCACCGATCCACAACATCCGCAGTCGAAGTCAGCAGAACACCATCCACACCATACACGGTGTTGATAGTGCACTGCTTCCCCTTCCTGAGGCGGCGTATGGTGGTCCAGAATCGCTTCGAAGCCGTCCGGAAGTCGTTTTCCATGGCTTCCCCGAACTCTTCCCATGTCCGAGTTTTTGCCTCCGCGACCGCTAAACCTGCACACCGCTTGGCCCGTCGGTACCCGTCCACTGCCTCCGGAGTCCTATGAGCCAAAAGAACCCGATAGGACTCCTTCTTCAGCTTGACGGCATCCCTCACTGCTGGTGTCCACCAACGGGTTCTGGGATTACCGCCACGACAGGCACCAACAATCTTGCGGCCACAGCTCCAATCAGCCGCCTCGACAATAGAGGTTCGGAACATGGTCCACTCGGACTCAATGTCAGTGTCAATGAGTGTGAAGCGACCGGAATAAGAATCAGCACCTCCAAGTCTGAGTCCATGGTTCTCGCCCGGAAACGGGTGGAGTGCCATCTACGGGTTGGGGAGGAGACCCTGCCCCAAGTGGAGGAGTTCAAGTACCTAGGAGTCTTGTTCACGAGTGGGGGAAGAGTGGATCGTGAGATCGACAGGCGGATCGGTACGGCGTCTTCAGTAATGCGGACGTTGTATCGATCCGTTGTGGTGAAGAAGGACCTGAGCTGGAAGGCAAAGCTCTCAATTTACCGGTCGATCTACATTCCCATCCTCACCTATGGTCATGAGCTTTGGGTCATGACCGAAAGGATAAGATCACGGGTACAAGCGGCCGAAATGAGTTTCCTCCGCCGGGTGGCGGGGCTCTCCCTTAGAGATAGGGTGGGAAGCTCTGCCATCCGGGAGGAACTCAAAGTAAAGCCGCTGCTCCTCCACATCGAGAGGAGCCAGATGAGGTGGTTCGGGCATCTGGTCAGGATGCCACCCGAACGCCTCCCTAGGGATGTGTTTAGGGCACGTCCAGCTGGTAGGAGGCCACGGGGAAGACCCAGGACACGTTGGGAAGACTATGTCTCCCGGCTGGCCTGGGAACGCCTCGGGATCCCCCGGGAAGAGCTAGACGAAGTGGCTGGAGATAGGGAAGTCTGGGCTTCCCTGCTTAGGCTGCTGCCCCCGCGACCCGACCTCGGATAAGCGGAAGATGATGGATGGATGGATGGAATATTCAAATATTATCCTTAGCTCCACCAATGACTGAATAAAAACAAAAAATAAATAAATATAAAACCGATATAAAAAATAAATAGATTAAAAACTATTTTAAAGGGTAAAATCAATCAAAACAGTAAATATAAATCAAAATTTAAAAACACTGACGACAACAGTACCACAAAACTCACGTAGTGTTAAAAGCCAAAAAATAAAAAGGGGGGCGAGACCTAAAACACTCCACTGTGGGAGCAGTTGGTACATGGAGGAGCAGAGTGTTCTAGAGCTTAGGGCAGAACACAGAGAAGGCCCTGTCTCCCCTGGTTTTAAGTCTGGTCTTGGGCACCACGAGCTGGAACTGACCCTCGGACCTCAGAGGGCGTGTTGGAGTGTAAATGTCCAAGATAAACTGAGGTGCCAGTCCATGTAAAGCTTTAAAAACAAACAGCAAATGGTTTAAAGTCTATTGTAGAATGAACAGGGACCCAGTGCAAACTCTGAAGAATTGGAGTTTTATGCTGGCGTTTCCTGGCCCCTGTTTAAAGTTGTTCTGCCGCGTTCTGGACTAACTGCAACCGGGAGAGAGCTTTTTGGCTAATTGCAGTAGTCCAGGCGACTTGAAATAAAAGCATGCACGACTTGTTCAAAAAGCTTAAAAGATAAAAACGGTTTTACCTTTGCTAAAAGACGAAGATGATAAAAACACGATTTTAAAACCCCATTGACTTGTTTGTCAAGTTTAAAGGCCCACTGAAATGAGATTTTCTTAATTAAACGGGGTTTGCAGGTCCATTCTATGTGTCATACTTGATAATTTTGTGATATTGCCATATTTTTGCTGAAAGGATTTAGTAGAGAACATCCACGATAAAGTTCGCAACTTTCGGTGCTAAGAGAAAAGGCCTTTCTCTACTGGAAGTCGCAGACGATGACGTCACCCGTTGATGGCTCCTCACATATTCACATTGATTTTAATGGGAGCTTCCAACAAAAACAGCTATTCGGACGGAGAAAACGACAATTTCCCCATTAATTTGAGCGAGGATGAAAGATTCGGGTTTGAGGATATTGATAGCGACGGACTCAAAAGAAGAAAAGAAAAAAAATCGCGATTGTATTGAGACGATTCATATGTTTTTAGAGACATTTACTAGGATAATTCTGGGAAATCCCTTATCTTTCTATTGTGTTGCTAGTGTTTTAGTGAGTTTAACAGTACCTGTTAGTCGGAGGTGTACGTCCGGGTGTTGACGCCAGTGTCTCAGGGAAGTCGACGGCAGCTGTATGGGCGGCACAAGCTCAGCTGATATCCGGTAAGAAGCGACTTTTTAACCACAATTTTCTCATTGAAATCAGCTGGTTGACATTGGGTTGGGATCCATGTCCGCTGTGATTCATAGTAAAGTTTCACCTGTGTGAATTTTAAACAAGGAATCACCGTGTGTTTGTGTGGCTAAAGGCTAAAGCTTCCCAACTCCATCTTTCTACTTTGACTCCTCCAATATTAATTGAACAAATTGCAATTGCAGCGCTCATATTCCTAACAGCCCGTGACGTCAAGCGTACACGTCATCATTACGCGACGTCTTCAAGAATAAACTCCCGGGAAATTTAAAATTGCAATTTAGTAAACTAAAAAGGCCGTATTGGCATGTGTTGCAATGTTAATATTTCATCATTGATGTATAAACTATCAGACTGTGTGGTGGATAGTAGTGGGTTTCAGTAGGCCTTTAAAATCGCTGTCTATAGTGACGCCAGGGCTTGTGACTTTGGGACGCACATCATTTAATAACCAGGGCTGCAACTAATGTTAAGTAATATTTTTTGGTGTGAATTGTATGTGGATGAAGATGAAGATTTTTTATTTTCCTCTACTTATGATCCATCACAGCATATTATAGCAACCCTCAGGTCCCAAACATGCTTTTGCTCCACAGGACATGAGCAACTTCTACGCCCAGTACAAGTCCATTGAGCCGTACCTGAAGAAGAAGGACGAGTCCCAGGAGGGCAAGGAGCAGTACTTGCAGTCTGTGGAGGACCGACAGAAACTGGCACGTTGCTGCTTTTATTTCTGCGTTCACGCGGAAACACGTCCCCTGACCGTCTGAATGTCCCCACTTCCTATTTAGGACGGCCTTTACGAGTGCATCCTGTGCGCCTGCTGCAGCACCAGCTGTCCCAGCTACTGGTGGAACGGGGACAAATACCTGGGACCTGCCGTGCTCATGCAGGTTTGTGTGCTGGAAGCAAAGAAAGAAAAGACAAACGTGTGAACGACGTGTCTGCTTCCTGTTTTCCTCCAGGCGTATCGTTGGATGATCGACTCGCGGGACGAGTTCACGGAGGAGCGTCTGTCCAAGCTGCAGGACCCCTTCTCTCTGTACCGCTGCCACACCATCATGAACTGCACCAAGACTTGTCCCAAAGTAAAAAATACCTCCATTTTCTGTCCTTTCATCCTCACACACGTAAGCTACAGCCAACACCAGCTGACTGCTAAGACACTGCTTTTACAGTTTACCTCAAAACTTTTTAATTCACTTTTTAAGCTAAAAACAGCACAGAGCTTTTTTCATATATAGCATCTTTGACTAGCATTTTTGCAGTAGATCGTTGAAAATAGCCTAGTGCTCTTAAAATAGAGGTTTTTTGACTCACCCTACAAGAGTAGTAGGTCCTTCAAAAATCGCACAGAGCTCCTGTCATATAGAGGATCTTTGAATATACTGGGTCTTTGAAAACAGCAGCAAGCGCCTGTCATTTAGAGCAGGGGTATCAAACTCATTTTAAATGGGGGGCCACATGGAGAAAAATCTACTCCCAAGTGGGCCGGGCTGATAAAATCACGCCACGATAACTTAAAAATAAAGACAACTTCAGATTGTTTTCTTTGTTTAAAAATAGAACAAGAACATTCTGAAATTGTAGAAATAATAATGTTGTTGTTTTATTTTTTTTACACTTACATGTTGCTGTTAATAGTTTTCTACCTTTATTTGTCATTATTTATACTTTCTGAATAAATTATGTGATAATGTTCATCAATCAGTCATTGGTGTTCATTTTTAATCCATCAGGATAAAAAAAAAATATCAAAATCAAATTACCAGATGTTATTTATGTAGTTTGATCATTTTCCTCATCTGCTGGCTTTTATTTACGTTATTTTTTTTTAGTTAGAAATGCATTAAGAAAATGTCTTCTTGTTTCTTATGATGATTTTGCAAAAGTTCTAAAATAAAAAAGTGTATTTCCCCTTTAAAAAGATTACTAATGTCATATAGAAGAATTCTGACTAGCACTATTGCGACAGGTCCTTAGAAAGAGCAGAATGCTCCCGTCTAATAGAAGATCTTTGACAAGCATCTATACTGCTGATCCCTACGCACTTATGCCATTAACAGGATATTTGAGTGCTATAACCATGTGCTGTGATGTAACTAGTATTTGACCGGTGTAGAACATGGTTAGTTGTTTTAATTCATGTCTTCAACGTGACGCTTACAGTGTGTCGTTCATCCTCACAGGGTCTGAACCCAGGGAAGGCCATAGCAGAGATCAAGAAGATGATGGCCACCTACAAGGAGAAGACGGCAGCTGCTGTTTGACATCTATTATAATTACATGATATATTCATTTTATATCATGAGTCTTCAGCTCTGATGGACTTGTACACCTCACACACACTATTGTATATTATGTATGTATGTGTGGAGAACTTGCACATGTACAAAATGAATGGTGTGTAGTGTACCGTAACATGTTTTTTTTTTGCAGTGTATTAAAAAGGGTGTATTCATGTGTAACTACTGCATGTCTTGTATTTCAATAGATGGGAATGATGTGTATTTCAATTTTCTGTCTGCTTGACTGAAAATAAATCATTAAAAAGTTCATGTAAAGACATCACTGAGGTCGCTCTGTTCGCAGTCAAAATGTCCTCTAGGGGGCGCACTTGTTCCTAAACTACTTTAACTTGTTAAGCAATAATATAAACACGCTCTAATAATTGGCCTTGGCCACAACTCTACTTTTCAATATTGAATGAGATTTAAGAAAAGGATTGGCTTTATCACTTTTATTGAGTAAGATTAGCTCCCCTTAAACAATAACCAAATGATCAGAAGCAGCTCCTGAAAACCACAAAAGCAATAAATGTGACCTTCAATGAAAACCTCCCAAAATGCATAGTGCAAGTGTGCCTGAAGTTATAACTTTTGAAGTTTACCACGTCCTTGTGTAGGCCATACCGGTTTTTGCTGGCTTTCCTGGTTTATGGCCACATTACCCTGTCAGTGCATGGTCTCAAAAGCTAAGTGTTAGGGGTGGCAAAAAAAAAATTCAGGTTATTTGCGATGCTTATTTGTAACGATTCTTAGTCAATTCAAATAAATCAAAAATCAATTTTTTATTATCTTTTTTTTTTTTTTCTATCTGTCCTGTCCAGCGACTCAGGCAAGTCGTACTGATGTAAGTGTGTCAGGATTGTAACTGACAGGTTGGTTATGTTCAAGTTTTTTCTGTTTTATTTCCTGTCAGCGCTCTTATTTTTGTTCCTTTTCCTGCATGTCTCCCTGACCGCTTGTTTCCCCTCACCTGTCCCTGATTGGCAGTCAGGCACACTTGGTGAAAATTGCCAATCAGGATACTATTTATAGTTGCCAGTCAGCGCTGAAGTATTGTTAGCTGTTTGCTGTCTCCTGGATCCTCGTATCTCGTTTCGTGTTTGCTGTCTCCAGTTCTCCTTGTATCCGGTTATCTTGGTTCCCTGCATTTCCTTTTGACATTAAAATCATGTTTTCCTGCAACACGCCTGCCATCTCTGCATCTTGGGGTTCGTCACCAGCAGTTCCTGACAAAGTGTCCATATTTGCTGTGCAGATTTACTTTTAAAAAGAGAAGTGTTGGATACTTCTCCTGTTGCCTTATTTGTATTTGACTTTATTAAATGTTTCAAAAGTATTTTTTTTTAAGTTATAGATTTTGAATCGAGAATCGAATCAATTTACAATGGATCCCTTGGACATAAGTAGCCGGGTTCCACTCCGGAGCGAAGCCTGTAAGTGGGACTCGATAACAACTGCCATGATGCCTGGTCAACTAATCCATTGCTTTCGGTCCCCTAGAGGGGCGGGGGTCCTCTCCAAGGTCATAGTCAGCATTGTCACTGGCGTCCCACTGGATGTGAATTCTCCCTGCCCACTGGGTGTGAGTTTTCCTTGCCCTTTTGTGGGTTCTTCCGAGGATGTCGTAGTCGTAATGGTTTGTACAGTCCTTTGAGACATTTGTGATTTAGGGCTATATAAATAAACATTGATTGATCCTCCTACGAGGGGTCAAAGGTGTTGGATGCAGTCTGAGTTAGGTTGCAGCCAAAAGCAAGAACCTTGGTCTGATCCTCAACTGCAGAAGTTAGGTCTTGGGATGTGAAATGTTACCTTTCTAAGGAGCCTGAGCTAGTGTGCAAGGTTGAGAAGTTTGGGCTAGATGTAGTTGAACTCACCTGGACGCACAGAAAGGGGTCTGGATCCAGTTCTTTCAACGGGTGCTCGACTCTCTTCAACTCTGGTGTTGCAAGCACTGAGAGGTGACGGGCGGGGTGGCAATACTTACCTCAGCTTGGTGCCTGTATGTTGGAGTTCAACCAAGTAGAGGGTAGTCTCGCTCTGCCTCCAGGTTGGGTGACTGGTCGTGGCTGTTGTTGACGTTTCTGCCTCAATCATTGGTTCAGACTACCCTCCTTTTTTGGATTTTGGGAGTACTCAAAGTGATGCCCCGGGTGATTCCCTTTTTCTGCGGTTCCAGGTCTTGGATACTTTGGTGAAGAGAGGAGTGGAGCTGTCAACCAATGACCACCTTGTTGGAGTTGGCGCCAATGGTGTGTGGTGGTGATGGTTTGGGGTACACTGTCAGAACTAATTTTAATTCCCAGTGAGCGCTTCGAACATGTTTCAAGGTAGGCACTGGACTTTGAGTTCGAGTGGGCTATGTTGCACTCTATTGTCGTAGCGGCCGATCTGAGCTGTGGCAATTGGTGCCTGTTGTGGAGGAAATTCCGGAACCTGCTGGTGGACATCAACAGCGGAGGATGTCGTCAAGCTGAAAAAGGAGTTCTCTTGGGCCTTCTTGGCCAATAAGACTCCAGACACAACTGACAAGTACCTACAGGCCAAGTGGTACGCAGCTTTCATTTAAAACATGGGAGAAGTTTGAGGAAGCCATTGTGAACAACATTCTGGCAGATTTGAAGAGATTCTGGACCACCTCATAATTCGGTAAAGCTCTGGATGTTGTGGAGTTGTCTTGGTTGCTTCTGGATTGGCAGACCGGCGTGGTGGTTGGCCTTTTCCGGAGGGTTTGTTCCAACTATCATGGCATCACACTCCTCACCCTTCTTGCTAAGATCTAATATGGGTACTGGAGAGGAGGCTCCGCCAGCTAGACGGACCTCGAATTTAAGAGGAGATGGCATGGGGACGCTGTGGTTCGGTTGCTAGAGCGGCCATGCCAGATTTAAAGAGATTGTAGACCACCTCGTAATTCGTTTAGGCTCTAGTAGCTGTGGGGTCGTCTTGGTTGTCAAAGCATCGGGAGGATTGCCTCTGGATTGGGAGACCGGCGTATCCCTTTTCCGGAGGGTTTGTTCCAACTATCATGGCATCACACTCTTCACCCTTCTTGGTTAGGTCTAACATAAGTACTGGAGAGGACGCTCTGCGAGCTAGACAATTCTCTTAGTAGAGCGGCTGCTCCCAGCAAGCTGAGGGTTTCCTGGTTCGATTCCCAGCTTCCGCCATCACGTCGGTTGTGTCCTTGAGCAAGGCGCCAACCTTTCTCCTGCCAACTCCCGCCATCAGTGTGTGAACGGGTGGATGTGGAAATAGTGTCAAAGCCCTTTGAGTACCTTAAAGGTAAAAAAGCGCTATGCGCCAGGGCTCCGACCCATTTAGCAGTGTGGTTTTCGTCTTGGTCTTGGAACTGTGGACCACCTCCACACTATCAGCAGTGTTATTGTTTTCACAACCGTGTCCCTTGGGAAGTCCTGTTCTTGGACCGCCTGATCGTGGCAGTCTGCTCCTTGTATGATAGGTGCCAGAGCTTGGTCCGCATTGTCGTAAGTAAGTCAGACCCGTTTCCAGTGAGGTTTGGACTCCGCTGGGGCTTCCCTTTTTCACTATTTCTGCTCATAACTTTTATGGAAATGATTCCTAGGCACTTTGAGGAAATCCGGTTTGGTCGCTGCAGGTTTGGGTTTCTCCTTTTTGCAAATGATGTTGTACTGCTGGCTTCATCTCACCAATATCTTCAAATTTCACTTGATTAATTTGTAGTAATGTGTGAAGCCACTGGGATGAAAATCTGCACTTCCAATCCTGAAATCCATTGTTCTCACCCGGAAAAGGATACAGTGCCATCTCCAGGTCGGGAATAAGATTCTGCTCCAAGGAGAAGCGATCAAGTACCTTGGGATCAAGTTCATAAGTGAGGGAAAAATGGACTGAATGATCGGCAGATCGGTGCAGCGTCTACAATGATTCAACTTCTGCATCGGGCCGTCATTGTGAAGAGGGTGCTGAGCCGAATGGCAAGGCTCAACCTACGTTCCTACCCTCATCTACGGTCATGAGCTTTGGGTTTTGACCAAAAGAACAAGATTGCAGGTACAAGAGGTTGAAATGAGTTTCCTCCATAGGTTGACAAGGCTCTCCGTTTGAGATAGGGTAAAAAGCTCTGTTGAAGTCATTCCACTGCTCTTTCACATCGAAACCAGCCATTAGGTGGCTCGGGCGTCTAATTAGGAGGCCCCCTCGAAGGTCTCCTTGGTAGGAAGCTCCGTCAAAGTCATTCCACTGCTCTTTCACATCGAGACGAGCCATTAGGTGGCCTGGGCATCTGTTTAGGATGCCCCCCTGAATGCCTCCTTACTAGGAGACTTCGGCGAAGACCCAGGATAAATTAGCCTAGGAATGCCTTGGCATCCGCTGGAAGAATCTGGATGAAGTAGCCGGAGAGAGGAAAGTCTGGGCTTCTCCGTATAGGCTGCTCCCTCCGCAACCCACCTACAAATTAAGTGGAAGAAAATGAAAGTGTACTATATCTCAGTGTAGGACAAACCTGTCAATTGTCCAGTTTTTCCTGGGAAATACATTTTTTCTCGGATTGTGCAGGACTCAAAAATACTCACAAGTCCTCTGCAAAACTCGGGCATGGGCTTGAGTTGTATGATAAATGCTACCAGTAGATGGCAATCAGGTATCAAAGATATGTATAGACTAGAAGTGGATCAAGAAGAAGACTTTATGTGCGGGTGTTTGTTGCTAGCTAGGGCTAACATGAAAAAATTTATTGTGTTCACCTTTTGCTTTGTGTAAAATATGTAAAAATCGAGGAAGGAAATTCATTTGAGATCGGTAGGTCGTGAGTTCAAACTCCAGCCGAGTCATACCAAAGACTACAAAAATGGGACCCATTATTATCTCCCTGCTTGGCACTCAGCATCAAGGGTTGGAATTGGGGGTTAAATCACCAAAATGATTCCCGAGCGCGGCCACCGCTGCTGCTCACTATTCCCCTCACCTCCCAGGGGGTGGAACAAGGGGATGGGTCAAATGCAGATTTGCTATTTGTAAAAATGGTCAAATCGAGGAAGGAAATTAATTAAATAGGCCAATTGGTAAAGAAAAAGCCCATGATTTGTGTTTTTATTTTAATTTGCTTAAAATTAGAGGCGTCTTCAATGGGAAACCAGATTAAAACCGCTAACTGATCTTCTTGTGTCAGCGAGGACACTTCAGTGGTCAGACTTGCTGACTTGTTATACGGCGGACATGAGGTGAGGGTTTATATTTTATTTTATTAAATTTTTCATTGATTTGCCGGCTTTTTAATCCCTGAGAGTTTTCCCATATTTGGAAAAGTTGCCAAGTTATGGTGTGCGTCGGTGTTGTTGGTTCTTTCCGTCGAGCGTTTGTCGCATGAGGGCTCGGAGGCTGGACTGGGGAGGAGACTATAAGGCAAGCTGGGGGCTGCAAAAGTCCTCCACTCAGTGGGCGCATGAAGGCTGCAGGAAAGTCGCACAATAAAGCAAAGACAGCAAAGTTTGGTAAGTTGGGTCTTCTTCTCTACAACTTCTACCTTTTTGTGTGGGACGTACAGTACTCTTGTGTCTGGGAACAACAAATTCGATTGTGCGCGTGGACTTTTGGGAGAGTGTGAAGTCTTTTAGTGAATAATATATGGGAGCTGACATGTGGTCGTGTGTTTTCACTGTGGGGTGGTGGTGGTGGGGGGGGGGGCAAATTAATCTCTTGCAGCACTGTGGGGACGGGGGTGAGGGGTAGCAGACAAGTGAGGGTCGATGAGTGCAAAAGAAAAACTATTGAATTATTTCTGGATTAAACTAGTAATTAAACAGCATAAAACTACCTCATAAGTAATATACTTTGTGTGTGTGTGTGTGTTGAAGGGGATGGAGGAAGGGGGGTTGCGTGGGAGGGGGTGGCGTGGGGGTGCTGGGCTAATAGCTCCCAGATGTGTGCTGTGAAAACATATGGCCTTTGATGCCACTGTGATGCCCCATTGGAATTTATATACGTGTGTGGGCATGTGTGTGTGTGTGTATGTGTGTGTGTGTGTGTGTGTGTCTTCTTTTATTTCTAACCTTCTTAAACAATCAACCAGGAAAAGTACCTTCCATATGAGGACCGGGGAACAAGTTAAGACCGACATCATGGTCCCAATACAGAAAAGCATTGCATCTAATAGAAAATGTCTCATTTGGTGGTGAAATCTATCAAAATTAGGGTGGTCCCAAAAAGGACGGATTTTTCAAATTGACCGTGTGTCGGTTTTAAAAGTGCTCCCCCCTCTGGTCAATATATGAAATAACAAGTGTGTGTAAGAAATTTGAAATTCGTCCCCTTTGGCCAAAATGGCTAAAGAAAGGAAAATAAATACGTATATAGAGACATACTGTAATAACTTGAAGTAAACAATTACAAACAACCCCCCCCCCCCTCAAAAAATTTACTAAAAGCAATTTCTTTCTCACAATGTGTCGACTTTTTTCTGATAAATTTGGGAACAAGTCTTTCTGTTTCTGTAATATTGCAAAATGTTCTCGTAAAATTTGGACTTTTTTTTTAATGTACAATTAGTACTTTTTAGTTCAAAAAGGGGACATTTGTCATATGAAATTCTGACTTTCATCACAATATTGCCAATTCTTTAGTTTTTCTTGTAAAATAGTGACATTTTTTGAGTAAAATTATGACTTTTGTCATAATTTTGCCAATTAAAATTCCAATTATTATTATAATATTGCCAAAATGTTAATGTTTTCTTATAAAATTTGGACTTTTGTCAAGTAAAATTACAACAATTTTTCTAAAATTGCCCCAAATTTTAAGCTTTTCTTTTATAATTGTGACTGTTATTGAGTACAATTCCAACTTTTATCATAATATTGCACAAAAGTTCAGTGTTTCTGGTCAAATTTTGACTTGCGTTGAGTAAAATTTCGACTTTTATAATAATACTGACCAAATCTAAGATTTTGTTGTGAAATTACAACACATTTTTCAAAACAAGCTTTTTTATACTTGAATAGTATGTATATATTATTATGGTCCCAATACAGAAAAGCATTGCATGTAATAGAGAATGTCTTATTTGGTGGTGAAATCTATCAAAATCAGGGTGGTCTCAAAAAAGGAGGGATTTTTCAAATTGACTTTGTGTCGGTTTTAAAAGTCCTCCCCCTCTGGTCAATATATGAAATAACAAACGTGTGTAAGAAATTTGAAATGCGTCCCCTTTGGCCAAAATCGATAAAGAAAGGAAAATAAATATGTATATAGAGACATACTGTCATAACTTCAAGTAAACAATTACGAACAAAAAATCCCCCCCCCCCCTCAAAAAATTTACTAAAAGCAATTTCTTTCCCATGATGTGTCGACTTTTTTGGTGTACCTCTCTAAGACCGAAAGAGAGCTTCTGTCATATAGAGGATCTTTGAATAATATGTTGGCAAAAGGTATACTTATAAACAGTAGAACTCTCCTGTTCTATAGAGGATCTTTGAAACACATTCTCCGTAGTAGATCTTTACAATTACTAGTGTTCCTGTCAAATAGAAGATCTTTGACTAGCATTTTTGTAGTGGATATTTCCAAATAGCACTGACACAGAGCTCCTGTCATACAGAGAATCTTTGGCAAGTGTGGTTGGTGTAGGTCCCTAAAACCAAAAGAGAGCTTCTGTCGTATAGAGGATCTTTGAATAATATTTTTTCAAAAGGTAGACTTATAAACAGCAGAACTCTAATGTCTTATAAATGATATTTGAAAAAACGTTCTCTGTAGTAGATATTTACAATTACTAGTGTTCCTGTCAAATACAAGATCTTTGACTAGTGTTTTTGCACTTGGTCTGTAAAAAAAGCTAAGTCGATTTTCTTACGCTCGTCCCTTTTGGGGGGGGGGTGTTCACTTTTTTTAAAAACATTTTTAAAGCAGCGCAATCCAGTTACACAGAGTCCTTTTTTTTTTTTTTTTTTTTTTTGTCATGAAAAAGGGACGTTTTTGTCATGAAAAAGGGAGGTTTTTGTGGTTGGTGCACTAATTGTAAGTTTATATTGTGTTTTTATGTTGATTTGATAAAAAATATTAAACTTTTTTTTTTTTTTTTTTTAAATAAAATAAAATAAAAATGAATAAAAAATTATTCTGCGGCCCGGTACCAATCGGGGACCACTGGTATAGAGGATCTTTGAATAATATTTTTTCAAAAGGTATACTTAAAAACATCAGAACTCTCCTGTCCTATAGAGGATATTTGAAAAACATTCTCCGTAGTAGATCTTTACAATTAGAACTGTTCCTGGTAATAGAAGATCTTTGACTCGAGTTTTTGCGCTTGGTCTGTAAAAACAGCTAAGTCCATTTTCTTCCGCTTGTCCCTTTTCGGGTGGGGGCAGAAAGGAAATGAGGGATGTGGAGGCAGACGGCGAGATAAAAGAGCATGAAAAATCGTCTGGGTCCGCCAGGTCTTTTGCTGGAATGTAGCTGAAACTGCACAGAGGAGAAGAAGAAGAAAAACGCAGCGATTGTTCTTCGCAAGCACAAACTTTCCACATTCTTGCTGTCATACTTCATTTTTTCCCCCCTTCTTCTTAGCGGGGGCCAGTAAGGGAGTCTGTGTCAGGGGGTTGAGTTGAGACTTAAACCAGCGAGAGAAACGCAAGGAACACATTCTACTTGTACTCACCTTGGTCTTCTTCTTTCCTGGTGTTCACAGCGAGAGTCACTGACTGACCATGAGAGTCCTCCTCTTCATCTGCATGCCAGGTAACACACTCCCTGATAAAGAGCCTTCATCCTCACTATACATTTACGTGTTTGCAAGGTGATCAAAGTATTAGATCAGGCCTGGGCAATTATTTTGACTTGGGGGGCCAAATTCAGAGAAAAAAAAGGTGTGATTTACAATATTAACTATGAACGATAAAACACTGAATACTGACAACATATGAACACTGTTTCCATATGAGTTGGGAAATTGTGTTAGATGTAAATATAAACGGAATACAATGATTTGCAAATCCTTTTCAAACCATATTCAGTTGAATATGCTCCAAAGACAAGATATTTGATGTTCAAACTCAAAAACTTTATTTTTTTGCAAATAATAATTAACTTAGAACTTCATAGCTGCAACATGTGCCAAAGTAATTGGGAAATGGCATGTTCACCACTATGTTACATCACCTTTTCTTTTAACAACACTCAATAAATGTTTGGGAAATGAGGAAACTAATTGTTTAAGCTTTGAAAGTGGAATTATTTCCCATTCAGTCGTTCAACCGTCTGGAGTCTCCGCTTCATAATGCGCCACACATTTTCGATGGGAGACAGGTCTGGACTGCATGTGGGCAAGGAAAATACCCACACTCTTTTTTTTACGAAGCCACGCTGTTGTAACACGTGCTGAATGTGGCTTGGCATTGTCTCGCTGAAATAACCAGGGGCATCCATGAAAATGACGGCGCTTAAATGGCAACATATATTGTTTGAAAACCTGTATGTACAGTACCTTTCAGCATTAATGGTGCCTTCACAGATGTGTAAGTTACCCATGCCTTGGGCACTAATGCACTCCCATACCATCACAGATGCTGGCTTTTGAACTTTGCGTCGATAACAGTCTGGATGGTTCGCTTCCCCTTTGGTCCGGATGACACGATGTCGAATATTTCCAAAAACTATTTGAAATGTGGACTCGTTAGACCACAGAACACTTTTCCACTTTGCATCAGTCCATCTTAGATGATCTCGGGGCCGGAGAAGCCAGCGGCGTTTTTGGATGTTGTTGATAAATGGTTTTCGCTTTGCATAGTAGAGCTTTTACTTGCACTTACATATGTAGCGACAAACTGTATTTAGTGACAGTGGTTTTCTGAAGTGTTCCTGAGCCCATGTGGTGATATCCTTTAGAGATTGATGCCGGTTTTTGATACAGTGTCGTCTGAGGGATCGAAGGTCACGGTCATTCAATGTTGGTTTCCGGCCATGCCGCTTAAGTGGAGTGATTTCTCCAGATTCTCTGATCCTTGTGATGATATTATGGACTGTAGATGTTGAAATCCCTAAATTTCTTGCAATTGCACTTTGAGAAACGTTGTTCTTAAACTGTTTGACTATTTGTTCACGCAGTTGTGGACAAAGGGGTGTACCTCACCCCATCCTTTCTTGTGAAAGACTGAGCATTTTTTTGGAAGCTGTTTTTATACCCAATCATGGCACCAAACTGTTCCCAATCAGCCTGCACACTGTGGAATGTTCCAAATAAGTGTTTGATGAGCATTCCTCAACTTTATCAGTATTTATTACCACCTTTTCCAACTTCTTTGTCACATTTTTCTGGCATCAAATTCTAAAGTTAATGATTATTTGCACTAAAAAATGTTTATCAATTTGAACATCAAATATGTTGTCTTTGTAGCATATTCAACTGAATATTGGTAGAAAATGATTTGCAAATCATTGTATTCCATTTATATTTACATCTAACACAATTTCCCAACTCATATGGAAAAGGGGTTTGCATAAACATCACACCCCCTCTGCATTGAAATATTTTACAATCAAGCGAAACGAAACAAAAATGCAACAAACACAGTGAAATATGAACGTGAAGGGTAAAAAACCCCACCTACAATCTGATATATCGCTAAGCTTTAGAACTTTGTTGTAAAAATCTCCTTCCGTGTCTGTCCCTGACTGCTCTGGAAACACTCTGTGGAAACGCTCCCCACTCACACTGCTTGGCGCCTCGTCTGAGCTGCTGTGACTTAGATTACCATAGTAACTAATTAGATTACCATAGTAACTAGTGCCATACTTGCCAACCCACACAATTTTCCCGGGGACTCCCGAATTTCAGTGTCCCTCCTGAAAATCTCCCAAATTTCTCCCAATTCCCACCCGGACAACAATATTGGGGGGCGTGCCTTAAAGGCACTGCCTTTAGCGCCCTCTACAACCTTGCGTCATGTCCACTTTTCCTCCGTACAAACAGCGTGCCGGCCCAGTCACACAATATATGCAACTCACATAAATGAATGCAAGGCATACTTGAACAACAGCCATACAGGTCACACTGAGGGTGGCCGTATAAACAACTTTAAGACTGTTACAAGTATGTGCCACACTGTGAACCCACACCAAACAAGAATGACAAACACATTTCGGGAGAACATCCGCACCGTAACACAACATAAACACAACAGAACAAATAGCCAGAACCCCTTGCAGCACTAACTCTTCCGGGATGCTACAATATACATCCCCCTACCACCAAACCCCCTAAACCCCGCCAACCTCACCCCCCGCCCCCCCATCTCCCAAATTTGGAGGTCTCAAGTTTGGCAAGTATGGTAAAGTGTCTTGCCCAAGGACACAATGGCAGTGACTAGGATGGTAGGAGTGGGGATCGAACCTGGAACCCTCATGTTGCTGGCACGGCCACTCTACCAACTGAGCTACACCGCCCCACTTTGCATTCATGTTTTGCTGTTTTTTACATATTTTGTTGTCTTTTGCTTAGTCTGAGAAGTAAAAGAGGTGCTAGGTTCATATGTTGTTAATATTCAGTGTTTTATTGTTCACAGTTAATATTGCAAATCCCACTTACTTTATTTTAAAGTACATTTTGGGCGTACCATTCAGTAAAAAAAACTGTAAAATTCCATTTTGTTTTTTTGAGGTGGTCTGTCATAACTTTTTTACAACTCTATCGGACATTGTGACTTTTGGTATTAGTGTTCCTTAAAAAAAGGGACCAATATGCGCCACACTGTGAACCCACACCAAACAAGAATGACAAACACATTTCGGGAGAACATCAACACCGTAACACAACATAAACACAACCGAACAAATACCCAGAACCCCTTGCAGCACTAACTCTTCCGGGACGCTACAATATACACCCCCGCTACCACCAAACCCCACCCACCTCAACCCACTCCCCAACCCCATCTCCCAAATTCAGAGGTCTCAAGGTTGGCAAGTACGACTAGTACATCATGCAAAAGCGCATATACCAACCATTGAAAAACGTTGTATAGTTCAAGACTTACGGCCATTCGAAAACATCACTGCACATCATAGTGGCAGCTGCAGTTTCCATCTTAAAGATACTAAAAAAATGATTTGGGAATGTCCGGCGGGCCAGTTTGAAAAGCATGATGGTTCGCGATTAGAAACAGCTCTCAGTGTGAAGCATTGCATTAATATACAGTACACATATAAACATATTGTTCAATGAATACTGCACCTCAAAACCGATGATTTATTATTATTTCACAGACTTCTTTAAGTCTGCTTTGAGACCACCACAATGTACCATACAGGGTAGCGTCTGGATTTTCCTTATTCATCCCAATAAGCGAGTAATGAAAGCACAGTTACTATATTTTTTGGACTATAAGGCGCACTTACTTTCATTTTCTCAAAACTCGACAATGCGCCTTATAACCCGGTGCGCATAATGTACGGAATAATCCCGGTTGTGCTTACCGACCTCAAAGCTATTTCATTTTGTACATGGTGAAATGATAAGTGTGACCAGTAGATGGCAGTCACACATAAGAGATAAGTGGAGACTGAA
Organism: Nerophis ophidion; assembly: GCF_033978795.1. Classification (NCBI taxonomy): domain Eukaryota; kingdom Metazoa; phylum Chordata; class Actinopteri; order Syngnathiformes; family Syngnathidae; genus Nerophis; species Nerophis ophidion. The sequence goes on from NC_084626.1 coordinate 11,589,965, forward strand.
ATGTGACGCCAGTAAACAACACCAAAATGTTATAAGTTCCTTTGACAATATAGAACATTACACACAGCACTCAAAAATGTATAAAAATGTTTTAGTACGAATGTGGTAAGCTATGAGGCCGCACCGCTTGATGCATTTTATTGTGCTTCAACACAGAAGTATTATTATGGTGTGCATATAAGGTAGGACATATTATCTGGCGTTTTGTTTCGCAATATTATGCAAAAGCAACTTTTCTTACCTTCTGGTACCTGCTGATCTGTATTTGGTGTCCGCATTTATAGTTTGTGCTGACACCGTAGTCGATAAGCTTCTACTTTTTTTCTATCTTCTTGACATTCATCCTCCGCTGTTGCCATTTCTAATATAGAGTAGTGTAAAGTTCTTATCTGTCAGTAAACTCGCAATAAAAGCGCTACAACATATCGGTGTAGTGAGTTTACATTATTCACCCAAGGAACTTTAGTCTTTAGAGAGTTCCGGTCGCACAGTTTTCCTGAAGCGACTGTCAGAAAGCGACTTGAAGATGATCTATAAAACATAATCTATGCAACATTTTGACCAAAGAACTGCCATAACATGTTATGTAGACCACAAGGAAGTGTTTTACATTTAGAAAAAAAAAAAGGCTCTTTTAATGCGCCTTTTGTATGAAAATAGACTTGAATATACCCGCTCATTTTATAATCCGGTGCGCCCTATGGTCCCGAAAATACGGTACTATTGTTGTGCCACCTAGTGGCGGCTTGATGAATTGCAATTTTTAACAGGTTGAACTACGGCGGTCGACAGGAACATCCAAACGTATGGAAATAAAACTGTTTGCAAATGCGTATCTTAATCTGTGTGTGTGTGTAATCACAATCAGGTGTTCTAATTTTTGTGTCTGTATCTAGATGTGTGTGTGTGAAAGAATAATCTGTCCTTATTATTATATACAGACACACAAATTGGTACATGGACAATCTGTTTTGTTACAATTATACTTTCACACAAACGCTGAAATATTTCAAATACCAAAAAAATGTACAGGATCCAAAACACATGCAAAAAAATGCAACAAATGCCAAACACACACACACACACACGCACACACACAAACACACACACACACACACACACACACACACACGCACGCATCCACACAAACACATGAAAAACAAACTTACGAGATAAATGCTGCAAAATGGAATTTAGCCTGGCTGTGAATTAATTCCCTTTTTTCTTTTGATTAAAAGTTCTGTTTTCAATATTAACCCCATTGTCACAGATGTGTGTGAGTGACAAGAAGAAAAGCTCTGTCTTGCTCGGCCAGAAGCGGTTTGGTGCACCTGTTTGTTTGCTCGTGTAAATATCTAAATCCGACTTAATGTACGGAAAAATTGAGGAGGTTGATATAATAAGTACATTAAAGATGATAAAATGCTATTCATGCTAAGCTAGGTGAACTAAACAGCCACATCTTAGCTTTGTGTTTAAACAAAGCAGATTAGTGTAATAATAGTTTTGTCCAAAGATGGTAAATGGGTTACACTTGTATAGAGCTTTTCTACCTTTTTTAAATAAAGACAGGCAGGCTAGCCGGCTAGTTTTGTCTAAAGACTAGCGGGCTAGCTGACTAGTTTTGTCTAAAGACTATCCGACTAGTTTTGTCTAAAGACTAGCGGCTTAGCCGACTAGTTTTGTCTAAAGACATGCGGGCTAGCTGACTAGTTTTGTCTAAAGACTTGCAGGCTCTGTGACTAGTTTTGTCTAAAGACTAGCGGGCTAGCTGACTAGTTTTGTCTAAAGACTAGTAGGCTAGCTGACACTTTTGTCTAAAGACTATCCGACTAGTTTTGTCAAAAGACTAGCGGGTTAGCCGACTAGATTTGTCTAAAGACTAGCAGGTTAGCCGACTTGTTTTGTCTAAGGACTGGCAGGCTAGCCGACTAGTTTTGTCTGTAAACTTGCTAGCCGACTAGTTTTGTCTAAAGACATGCGGGCTAGCTGACTAGTTTTGTCTAAAGACTTGCAGGCTCTGTGACTAGTTTTGTCTAAAGACTAGCAGGCTAGCTGACTAGTTTTGTCTAAAGACTGGCGGGCGAGCCAACTAGTTTTTTTAAAAGTCTAGCAGGCTAGCCGACTAGTTTTGTCTAAAGACTAGCAGGCTAGCCCACTAGGTTTGTCTAAAGACTGGCGGGCGAGCCAACTAGTTTTGTCTAAAGTCTAGCAGGCTAGCCGACTAGTTTTGTATAAGGACTAGCGGGCTAGCCGACTAGCTTTGTCTAAAGACTGGCGGGTGAGCCAACTAGTTTTGTCTAAAGTCTAGCAGGCCAGCCGACTAGTTTTGTCTAAGGACCAGCGGGCTAGCTGACTAGTTTTGTCTGAAGACTTGCTAGCCGACTAGTTTTGTCTAAGGACTAGCGGACTAGCCAACTAGTTTTGTCTAAAGACTTGCAGGCTAGCCGACTAGTTTTGTTTAAAGACTGGCTGGCGAGCCAACTAGTTTCGTCTAAAGTCTGGCAGGCTAGCCGACGACTTTTGCCTAAGGACTAGTGGGCTAGCTGACTAATTTTGTCTGAAAACTTGCTAGCCGACTAGTTTTGTCTAAAGACTTGCGGGCTAGCCGACTAGTTTTGTCATAAGACTTGCAGACTCGGGGACTTGTTTTGTCTAAAGACTAGCAGGCTAGCCGACTAGTTTTGTGTAAAGTTAAAGTTAAAGTACCAATGATTGTCACACACACACTAGGTGTAAAGACTGGCGGGCGAGCCGACTAGTTTTGTCTAAAGACTTGCGGGCTCTGGGACTAGTTTTGTTGAAAGACTAGCAGGCTAGCCGACTGGTTTTGTTTGGGCGGTATAGCTCGGTTGGTAGAGTGGCCGTGCCAGCAACTTGAGCGTTGCAGGTTCGATTCCCGCTTTCGCCATCCTAGTCACTGCCGTTGTGTCCTTGGGCAAGACACTTTACCCATCTGCTCCCGGTGCCACCCACACTGGTTTAAACGTAACTTAGATATTGGGTATCACTATGTAAAGCGCTTTGAGTCACTAGAGAAAAGCGCTATATAAATATAATTCACTTCACTTCACTAAAGAATAGCAGGCTAGCCGACTAGTTTCGTCAAAAGCAGGGGTCACCAACGCGGTGCCCGCGGGCACCAGGTAGCCCGTAAGGACCAGATGAGTAGCCCGCTGGCCTGTTTTAAAAATAGCTCAAATAGCAGCACTTACCAGTGAGCTGCCTCTATTTTTTAAATTGTATTTATTTACTAGCAAGCTGGTCTCGCTTTGCTCTACATTTTTAATCCTAAGAGAGAAAAAACTCAAATAGAATTTGAAAATCCAAAAGAATATTTTAAAGACTTGGTCTTCACTTGTTTAAATAAATTCATTTATTTTTGTACTTTGCTTCTTATAACTTTCAGAAAGACAATTTTAGAGAAAAAATACAAACTTAAAAATAATTTTAGGACTTTTAAACACATATACCTTTTTAACCTTTTAAATTCCTTGTTAAATCAATGTTCAAGTAATTTTTTAAAATTATTATTGTAAAGAATAATAAATACATTTTAATTTAATTCTTCATTTTAGCTTCTGTTTTTTCGACGAAGAATATTTGAAATATTTCTTCAAACTTATTATGATTCAAATTCAAAACAATTATTCTGGCAAATCTAGAAAATCTGTAGAATCAAATTTAAACATTATTTCAAAGTCTTTTGAATTTCTTTTAAAATTTTGGTTCTGGAAAACCTAGAGTAAATAATTATTTGTCTTTGTTAGAAATATAGCTTGGTCCAATTTGTTATATATTCTAACAAAGTGCAGATTGGATTTTAACCTATTTAAAACATGTCATCAAAATTTTAAAATTAATCTTATTCAGGAAAAATTACTAATGATGTTCCATAAATTATTTTTAATTTTTTTTACACGGATTCGAATTAGCTAGTTTTTTTCTTCATTTTTTACGGTTGAATTTTGAATTTTAAAGAGTCGAAATTGAAGATAAACTATGTTTAAAAATATAATTTTAATTTTTTCCCTGTTTTCTCTTTTAAACCGCTCAATTAAGTGTTTTTTTTTTCATCATTTATTCTCTACAAAAAAACCTTCCGTAAAAGGAAAAAAAATGTACGACGGAATGACAGACAGAAATACCCTTTTTTTTTAATTATATATATATATATATAGATTTATTTATTAAAGGTAAATTGAGCAAATTGGCTATTTCTGGCAATTTATTTAAGTGTGTATCAAACTGGTAGCCCTTTGCATTAATCAGTACCCAAGAAGTAGCTCTTGGCTTCAAAAAGGTTGGTGACCCCTGGTCTGAAGACTTGCAGGCTAGCCGACTAGTTTTGTCTAAAGACTTGCAGGCTAGCCAGTTTGGTTCTAACACAGCACGGTGGAAGAGGGGTTAGTGCTTCTGCCTCACAATACGGAGGTCCTGGGTTCGATCCTGTGCTCGGGATCTTTCTGTGTGGGGTTTGCATGTTCTCCCCGTGACTGCGTGGATTCCCTCCGGGTACTCCGGCTTCCTCCCACCTCCAAAGACATGCACCTGGGGATAGGTTGATTGGCAACACTAAATCGGCCCTAGTGTGTGAATGTTGTCTGTCTATCTGTGTTGGCCCCGTGATGAGGTGGCGACTTGTCCAGGGTGTTACCCGCCTTCCGCCCGAATGCAGCTAAGATAGGCACCAGCACCCCCCACGACCCTGAACTGGACAAGCGGTAGAAAATGGATAGATGGATATACATCTCGATAATAATAAAGAATTTGATTTTTATGCCGAGAGCACAGCAAAATAATATAAAAGTGTTCGACTAATTCTAAGTGTTAAATGTTCATTCATGTTTCTGTCATCAACAGTTGTGCTCGCCCAGGCTCAGTACCAGGACCCCTATCCCTTCCTGCGTGAGTGCAATCTTTAACGACATGTTAACATGCATTATAGATGTGACTCTTCAACCTCTAATTCTTCCTCTCCAGGGGACTATGAGCCAGATTATTTCACAGGTAAAACACATTTGGGTTTATGCATGTACTTTACTGTGATTTTTCCTTTACTTAAAAAATAAAGGCTCAAATCTCTCTTACGTAAATACGCTAATATGTTATAAAAAAAATATATAGAAAAAAGCTGCCTGCTCTTTACCTCTGTTTTATTCATAAATGTATATATATATATATATATATATATATATATATATATATATATATATATATAAATATATATATATATATATATATATATATATATATATATATATATATATATATATATGGATAAAACCCAACACCAAGAATAGACATTTGAAAGGCAATTTACAATAAAAAAAAAGAATAGTGAACAACAGGCTGAATAAGTGTACGTTATATGACGCACAAATAACCAACTGAGAAGGTGCCTGGTATGTTAATGTAACATCTTATGGTAAGAGTCATTCAAATAACTATAACATATAGAACATGCAATACCTTTACCAAACAATCTGTCACTCCTAATTGCCAAATCCGATTAAGTATTATACGTCTAGTCTCTTACATGAATGAGCTAAATAATATTATTTGATATTTTACAGTAATGTGTTAATAATTTCACACATAAATCGCTCCAGAGTCTGAGTCGCACCCCTGGCCAAACTATGAAAAAAAACTGCAACTTATAGTCCGAAAAATACGGTAATAACAATACAGTCATGCTAATAGCACCCAAACCGAGTATTGTTATCTTTGTAAAAACTGAATTGGACTTTTCCAGATTCTGATAATCCCGATTCTCTTCCTGGAACCCTCCAGCAGCAGGTTCACATTGACCCCGTGATTCGTCCTGAAAAAACAAGTATGTCCGCTCAACTTCCCTCAGGCTATTTTTTTTCTTCTGTTGTTTCCATCTGGATAATGTATCTACATTTTCTTTTTCTTTTTTTTACATCAGACCTCAACTTGGAGACGGAGCCCACGGAGCCCGGTCCTCTCGGTAAGGAGCGTCTGGAGACGCCAGGACGGACACGATGAAGTAGAAATGATGGAGTGGAAATGTGTGCGTTGCAGATTGCAGAGAGGAGCAGTATCCCTGCACCAGACTTTATTCTGTGCACAAACCATGCAAGCAGTGCCTCAACAGCCTGTGCTTCTACAGGTAGGTTGCACCTGGAAACAGTCAAGTGATGTCCTCATCATCTACTTGCTGTTTATGAGCCACAAAGCCCATCTGGACATAATAAAGCAATTTGGCCGCAAGGTTCTCACTGAGTACTCACATACGAATAGACAGGTGGAAGTATTTGTTCCCTGAAAAACAGTCTATAAACAAACCGCTCGTCTTTTAGATTTACACACGCACTAACCAACAGCTTACCAAGCGAGGCAGAGCTTTTTTTCTCGTCACTCACACAAACCATTGATTATGACACAGAGATCGTCTGTAAAATAAAACTTTCTAAAAAGTTGTTCCTATTGGTATCCACTTTTTTTACTTCTAATACAATATCAATATTAAAGTTAAAGTACCAATGATTGTCACACACACACTAGGTGTGGTGAAATTTATCCTTGATCACCCCCTGGGAGGTGAGGGGAGCAGTGAGCAGCAGCGGTGCCGCGCCCTGGAATCATTTTTGGTGATTTAACCCCCAATTCCGACCCTTGATGCTGAGTGTTAAGCTGGGAGGTAATGGGTCCCATTTTTATAGTCTTTGGTATGACTCGGCCGGGGTTTGAACCCACAACCTACCGATGTCAGGGCGGACACTCTAACCACAAGGCCACTGAATAGTTTGGAGCCTTGAATATTAGCCGATACTGATATTGATGCGATATGAACACGGATCATATACATACTTTTAATATTTAGTAGTGTGGAATGTAAGAGAATTTTTAATCAAGTGAAATTAATCAAAGAACTATGTTAGGTATGAAAGACAATAGGGGGTGTGGGAAAAAATTGATTCGAATACGAATCGCAATTATCACGTTGAGCGATTCAAAATCGATTCTCTTTTTTTTTTAATCTATTTTTTTTTTTTTTTTTTTTTTATTAATCCAACAAAACAATACACAGCAATACTATAACAATGCAATCCAATTCCAAAACCAAACCTGACCCAGCAACACTCAGAACTGCAATAAACAGAGCAATTGAGAAGACACAAACACGACACAGAACAAACCAAAAGTAGTGAAACAAAAATGAATATTATCAACAAGAGTATCAATATTAGTTATAATTTCAGCATAGCAGTGATTACAAATCCCTCATTGACTTTATCATTAGACATTTATAAAAATAAAAAAAAGAACAATAGTGTCAAAGTGGCTTACACTTGCATCGCATCTCATAAGCTTGACAACACACTGTGTCCAATATTTTCACAAAGATAAAAGAAGTCATATTTTTGGTTCGTTTAATTGTTAAAACAAATTTACATTATTGCAATCAGTTGGCAGAGGGGTTAGTGCGTCTGTCTCACAATACGAAGGTCCTGCAGTCCTGGGTTCAAATCCAGGCTCGGGATCTTTCTGTGTGGAGTTTGCATGTTCTCCCCGTGAATGCGTGGGTTCCCTCCGGGTACTCCGGCTTCCTCCCACTTCCAAAAACATGCACCTGGGGATAGGTTGATTGGCAACACTAAATTGGCCCTAGTGTGTGAATGTGAGTGTGAATTTTGTCTGTCTATCTGTGTTGGCCCTGCGATGAGGTGGCGACTTGTCCAGGGTGTACCCCGCCTTCCGCCCGTTTGTAGCTGAGATAGGCGCCAGCGCCCCCCGTGACCCCGAAAGGGAATAAGCGGTAGAAAATGGATGGATGGATGGCAATCAGTTGATAAAACATTGTCCTTTACAATTATAAAAGCTTTAAAAAAATCTACTACTCTGCTAGCATGTCAGCAGACTGGGGTAGATCCTGCTGAAATCCTATGTATTGAATGAATACAGAATCGTTTTGAATCGGAAAAATATCGTTTTTGAATCGAGAATCACATTGAATCGAAAAAATCGATTTATAATCGAATTGCGACCCCAAGAATCGATATTGAATCGAATCGTGGGACACCCAAAGATTCTCAGCCCTAAAAAACAACAACATATTTATTATTAACCCGCTCGAAAGGATTTATGCTGTCTTTAAATTGAAGTGGAATTGCATTTATTTTTTGGGTGACACCTAGTTGTCACAATAATTCCTCAAGTTAAGTACATGACACAGTTAGCTGATTGATGCAGACCCGTTTGTTACTGGGTACTTTCTAATACACTTCTGCTTTGGAGACTTTATGTGTAAGTAATATGCAACTATAATTATTTGATACTCTTTTATGTTGACAAATGTGCTGGTTGCTCAATGAAAGACATGTATTACATGTATCTAGCGTGTGTGCTAATGTGTGCTTAGCTGTTGTTTAGCTGCTAGCTCATAGTAGCCTATAGCTTACCATTTTTAATTTTCCTGAGGGAACTCTCCTGAAAGAATCAATAAAGTACTATCTATCCATCTATGTTTACATTTTGTAAATGATTGGACTAAAATACAATAAAGACCAGTTAGCTGAATGATGCAGACCCGTTTGTTACTGGGTACAATCTAACACACTTCTGCCTTGGAGACTCTGTGTGTGTAAGTATTATACAACTTTGATACTTGTTTAGGCAGTACGGTGGAGGGGTTAGTGTGTCCGCCTCACAATACGAAGGTCCTGGGTTCCATCCTGGGCTCAGGATCTTTCTGTGTGGAGTTTGCATGTACTCCCGTGGGTTCCCTCCGGGTACTTCTGCTTGCTCCCACTTCCAAAGACATGCACCTGGGGATAGGTTGATTGGCAACACTAAATTGGCCCTAGTGTGTGAATGTGAGTGTGAATGTTGTCTATCTGTGTTGGCACTGCTATGAGGTAGCGACTTGTCCAGGGTGTACGCCGCCTTCCGCCCGATTGTAGCTGAGATAGGCACCAGCGCCCCCCGCGACCCCAAAGGGAATGAGCGGTAGAAAATGGATGGAGCTTATATCGAAGATTTTGGATGCAAGCTGATCATCATCATCATCCAATACTTGTTTTACATCTGATATCAGACAGATATCAATATCATATCAGGACACCCGTTTTTGTTTATATTGACAAATGTTGTGTGCTTAGCTGTTGTGTAGCTGCTAGCTCCTAATAGTAATATTGTATTGGGACACCCCCAGGTGTTAGCAAACAACACTGAAGTGAAAACATATTTCTGGTCTATAAATGGTCCTGAAAAAGGGATTGTCTTCTATTTAGGTTACTATAGTGGAACTCGTTCAATTCGAGGCTCTTTGGACCGGCTGACTAAGGTCCACATTAGCAAAAACCTTCGCTTACACATTGACGTTATACATTATACGTATGCGCATAATCTTTGTTACAGTGGCTAACAATTTTTTTTAAAAGCGGTACAGTTTTGTTAGTTGCTGTGTTTCAAAGTCGTTTTCACTGAGGGCCACATCGCAGTTATGTTTGGCCCCAGTGGGCCACTTCTAGCAGTTAATACTACTATTACACAATGCAGTTTTATTAGTATATTTGTTAAAAACTAAAATGTAAAAAAAATATAGTATGTTGCCATAATTTCACTTCAAAATTTGGTGTATATTACTGTAAATGGAAAAACAGTACTGCTGTTTTTATAGTAAAAAAAAAAAGACAGCTTAGTTGCCAGAATTTTACTGTAAAATGTGTATTAGTTTTTTACTGTCAATAAAAAAACTGCAATTATATATATATATATATATATATATATATATATATATATACACATATATATATATATATATATATATATATATATATACATTTTTTTCCTGTCCAGCTTGTCAGGCAAATCATATAGTTGATGTAGATGCCGATATCGGCTATTCAGGTTTACTTTACAAAAGAGAAGTGTAGGATACTTCTCTTGTTGCCTTATTTGAATTTGACTTTATTAAATGTGTTTATATTATCATTTGGTGCAGCCGGGCCGGAGCAGGAGGGGATAGAAAGAGAAAAAAAGGAAGACAGAGGGGGAAATTGTGGGGAGAAGAGTGGGATTAGACACAAGGACAAAAACAACAACAGCAAACACAACAAAAAACAACAACAATAGAACAACACCAGCACATACAATATGTACAAATGATGGTAAAAGTGATAGCAAAGAAGCAGTTAGGGAAATAAATAATAATATAGACATGACAATGAGCATTTTTACACTACAACTGGAGCAATACAAATACCAATAGAAAAAGCGCTATTGATCATGAACAATACCAATAGTTTACCTCTATTAGCAACAACACAGTTGTTCAAATGCAACAATACATAAACATAATGATAACTAGAGAGAAAAAAGGAATACCGAAAGATGGAGGGGAAGAGAGAGAGGTAATCTATATTTATCTTGTAGATTGTACCATGAAAATTTCAGACCCCTCCAGGATTTCTAAGCGGGAAAACTTGCAAAATAGCAGGGTGTTCAAATACTTATTTTCTCCACTGTATGTTTGATGAAACGTGATTATGTGCATGAGTGTATGTATGTGTATGTACATGTATATGTACAGTATGTGTACATGTTTGTTTGTACCGTGAATGTGCATGTAGATGGACGAACTTGGAGGTATGTACTGTATTTGTGTATGTATGTGGGAGTGTAGGTACCTATGTATGTATGTTTGTATGTATGAATAACGGTGCAAAACGGAAATTATAAAATACAATTTTGGCACCTGAGCTGTCTTTTTTTTTTTTTTTTTTTACCACACATCAACAACTGTAGATTTTTCGGTGTATTACTGTTAATGCCAAAACTGCACCACAGTTTATTACAGTACAAAAAAGCAGTTTTTTTTCCCCATTTAGAGAAAAATGCTGTAAAAATCACAGTAAATTTCACAATTTTACAATGAAATCTATTGCTACTTTTACATTGCACCAAATCATTAGCATTAGTATTTCTATTTTATAAAATGATTTCCATCCATCCATCTATTTTCTACCGCTTATTCCCTTCGGGGTCGCAGGGGGCGTTTGAGCCTATCTCATTCCCAATCAGGCGGAAGTCGGCGTACACCCTGGACAAGACGCCACCTCATTGCTGGGCCAAATGATACATTTTTGCATAATTAGACAATATTCATGTTAACATTTGCAATTGCATGTAGTACATATAATTTTAAAGAAAGAATACATTTAGTAAGAAAATGTACAGTAATTTATTGATACATATTATTTGCAGGCTTTTGAGGGCCAAATAAAATGATGTGGCGGGCCACATCTGGCCCCCAGGCCATGATTTTGACACCTGTGAAGTAAACAATACTCCAACCCACAAACAGACAATTTGGCTTCTACATTTGATGTGGACAAAAGCTTGCATGTCGATACTTGATAAGTTGTCAACATAAGCAGCATTGACTGGAACAGGTTCTACAGTAAGGCATTTTCATTTTTTAAAAGACCTCATTTGTTACTTTGATGTTGGTCAAAATATGTCAAGTAAAACAAATAAGAAAAAGGCTGAATTTCTACAGGATGCAGAATAACATCAACAATAATGACAACATATACACACACTGGACACTTTATTAGGACCAGTTTAATAAAACCTACTATCTTTTAGTCTGATATACAGGTTATATATACATTCCACATTATTTATACTATTATCTTATTATTGAGGGGATGTTTTCACTATATAAGCTTAACAAAAACTCACTTCACTGTACTACTGTTTTTCAATACAATGTTTGTACATAGTTTATTAAATGACATACCAGTACAATATATATATATATATATATATATATATATATATATATATATATATATATATATATATATATATATATATATATATATATATATATATATATATATATATATATATATATTTCTTGTATTGAATTACTTTTAACTTTTATTTGTATTTATTATTACCATTGTCTTTCTTCGCTGGTCTGTTTTGACTCCTTTGAATGATACTTATAATAGTAATGATAACAATATCATAATCATACTTACATAAACACAACGAACGTGAGGCTAGAAGCCATCAGGCTGCGTTAAAGCGAGTACAGATGTTGACTCAACGCTCGTGATTTGGACTTTTGCCTTATCATTCGTTTACTATTGTTAAAATCACAAAGAGTACTTTCCACCATTAAAAAAAAAAAAAAAGAAGCATGGCGCAACAATTGTTTTTGTGGTCATTTAAGCTAATTGCATGAACGGCACTTGTAAAACATTGACGAATAAGAATAGCTAGTGCACAAAATGTGGTTAATTTCTAAGAGGAAAATGCAGGAGAAATGTCATGTGCAAAATATACATCAGTCATTTATGATGGTGTACACTTTGTTCATGGATGCTGTGTTTTTTAAAATTAATATAATACTTGCTTTATGGCTTCACCTTGTTGTGTTGCAGTTTGAGACGGGTGTACGTCATCAACAGGGAGGTGTGTGTGAGGACCGTGTGTGCTCACGAGGAGCTGCTCAGGGGTGAGTTCAACACAATCCTGACATCCTGCATCAGAGTTGTAACAGCAAAGCTGACATCAATTCATGCAGTACATAACCCAGCCAACAGGTGGCGCTCTGCTACGATTACAAAAAGGCTAGAGACCCTTAGGGAAATTTTGTGCCGGATCAATTTTTTTCAGTATAAACTCTGGCTGTGTTGAAGAAATATCATTAGTCGAAATTTACAATTTGAATTTATTCATTTTTAAAATATTTTTAGAATTGTCATCTCTATTCCGCTAAATAACGTTAAAAAGGCAACATAGCACAGAAACCTACACATTTGTGTCTTGCAACCAAAAATGTCCAGTTGATAATGCTTGTTTGAATACTTCTATTCAACTAACGTGCAACTAATGTTAATATTTTAATTTGGACTACTGGCTTTCAAATAAAACAAACCAATATATGTCCACCAGGTGGCACTATTTTCTTCCCATTTAAAGCATGCAACAAAATTGACAACTTTTGCCATTTTCTGCAACTGACATGGTTAAAAAAAAAAGATGTGTGTGTACTTTTATTTTAGATTTTTCCAATTAAAATAATGGAAAGCTTTAAAAATGGTAAATGGTAAATGGGTTGTACTTGTATAGCGCTTTGGACAGTATTTCCACATCCACCCATTCACACACTGACGGTGGGAGTTGCCATGCAAAGCGCTCACCAGGAGCAAGGGTGAAGTGTCTTACCCAAGGACACAACGGACATGACTAGGATGGTAGAAGGTAGGGATTGAACCAGCAACCCTTAGATTGCTGGCACAGCCACTCAACCAACTTCGCCACGCCGCCCCCTAAAAGAGTTAAAATTCCCAAAATATGATGATGACTTACAAATGGTAGGCTAATGTAGTTATGTGGGACTGACTTGTCTAAATTAGAAATAATTAATTTATGTATAATATAATATCTTTACAGCTGTTTTCAGTCAGCATGTTTTTACTATTCATTGTCAAATTATTGTATTACTTAATAAAATACCCACACAAACATATTATACATTTATGTTTTTTTCTTATTATAAATACAGTGGTCTTGTAAACATGCCTGATCTTAAAAATTTAAAAACACAAGATATAATTTTTGATGAGTCTGTTTCAGGCTGAAAATGTTTTGAAAGATTCACTGCGAATATGAAAAAAAAGCTTAAAAAATCTTGTGGACCTTTTTTTGTCCTTAGGATGGCATGGTTAACTTACACATCTGTGAAGGCACCATTAATGCTGAAAGGTACATACAGGTTTTGGAGCAACATATGTTGTCATGCAAGAAACGATATCATGGATGCCCCTGCTTATTTCAGCAAGACAATGCCAAGCCACGTGTTACAACAACATGGCTTCATAGTAAAAGAGTGCGGGTACTAGACTGGCCTGCCTGTAGTCCAGACCTTTCTCCCATTGAAAATGTGTGGCGCAATATGGAGCCTAAAATACCACAGCAGAGACCCGTTCTTATTATAAAAACAGTGGTCCTGTCAACATGCCGGACCCTAAAAAGTTAAAAACATTAAATATAATTTTTAATAAGTCTGTTTCAGGCTGAAAAAGTTTTGAAAGATTCACTGTGAATATGGAAAAAGCATCAAAAATATTGTTGACATTTTTGGGAAGCGTAGATTTTTTGTCCTTAGGATGGCATGGGTAACTTACACATCTGTGAAGGCACCATTAATGCTGAAAGGTCCATACAGGTTTTGGAGCAACATACAATATGTTTCCATCCAAGCAATGTTATCATGGACGCCCCTTCTTATTTCAGCAAGACAATGCCAAGCCACGTGTTACAACAGCGTGGCTTCATAGTAAAATAGTGCGGTTACTTGACTGGCCGACCTGTAGTCCAGATCTGTCTCCTATTGAAAATGTGTGGCGCAATACAGAGCCAAAAATACCCCAACGGAGACCCGTTTTTATTACAAAAACAGTGGTCCTGTAAATATGCCGGACCTTAAAAAGTTAAAAACATAAAATATATTTTTTGATAAGTCTGTTTCAAGCTGAAAATATTTTGAAAGATTCACCGTGAATATGGAAAAAAGCATAAGGACATATTTTGTCCTTAGGATTCTGGCATGTGAGTTGTTTTTGTTGGCGTTAAGACAAGCCCATAATGTGTTCATTGACCGCGTTCAGCGGACCTGTGTCGGGACCAGTTCTCCCGCTGTGGCGTGGCGGCGGCGAGCGGCCACTGTGGGTCGGTGGGAGGAAGCTGCGGGAAGAGCTGCGGCGGCGGGTGCTGATGCTACCGATGATGTCCTACAACGTCTTGTACTTGTACGTGTATGAGCCCGTGTGTATGTTTGACTATACTCCAAAGAAGCGTGATGATTGTACAAACCAATGGTGCTATAAACCATCACACTGGTGCTGTGTATTACAGGCCCCCCACTTTGTCACCCTATTAAATGGCTTTGTATTTGTACTGTACTTGTACTATGGTGTCCTTTTCCAAAAAGCAAAAGACAAAGAAGCTTTTTCTACCAAAATGCTTTGATCAGCGCTACTACTGCTTTGTTAAAGTGTTCACTATGAAGACGGAGATGATAATAAAGTTGTTGTTTTTACCGAAACAATGTCAGCCTTCATTTCCCTCCTCCTTTTGTTTTGTTTATCAGTATTTTCCCATGCAATTTGGACCGCCACAAATACATTTAGCACTACCTAAACACATTATATTGGGACTGTAGTAGTGAATGTAGCTTGTCATTCCAAACCCGTTCAGTAGATGGCATAACTTTGTTTTTAATGCACCTGGTCTGCCAGAGAATAAGAAGACATCGCAGCTAAATAAAAAAAATGCATGGGAAAGCCATATAATACAAAAATATTACTTTACATTCAAAAATATTACTTTACATTCATACCAAAGCACTAAAATGGTGTCTCGGTTACGTAGCGTCACATAGAAGTTAGGGTTATACAAACAACTTTCAGGACATCTTGCCTTCTTGGTGGTCACCTCTCAGCTGGTAGTGGACAAGAAGGAGGAGGGAAGTGACGGTTGACGTCGTTTTATCTCCTGTTGCAGCTGATCCTTCAACGTGGACACCTGCACGAAAGACACCACCATGTGAATGATGAACATTTTCATGATTGTCCCTCTGTTTGGTAACATAAGTGTAAAAACAGGTTGGGAAGAAAAATTGTAATGCAAAAAAAATTGTTCATGATAAAAATAATTGAATGTTATTTTTGACTAAAATCCACATTTGAATTGAAAACATTGAAAATAAATAAAACATTTGATGTATGTATAATGTCAGAACTAGTGATGTCACATTATTAATCACACTTTTGAATTTGGATTAATTGCGACGACTCACAGTAAATTATTTGCTTACATAAATAAAATTAACCCAATGCAATATTTATTTGTGATTAATCACATGAGGTAATGTGTTAAATTTGACAGCCCCAACATAACACTTTTATATGAATGAAGAACAGTGGAATGATGCATCAGAGAAAAGAAAAGAAAAATAAAATATATATATTATATACATATATATATATACTGTATATCCATCCATTTCCTACCACTTATTCCCTTTGGGGTCACGGGTATATATATATATATATATATATATATATATATACTGTATATCCATCCATTTCCTACCACTGATTCCCTTTGGGGTCGTGGGTGTATATATATATATATATATATATATATATATATATATATATATATATATGAAGAGAGAGAGAGAGACAGAGAGAGAGAGAGAGAGAGAGAGACAGAGACAGAGACAGAGAGAGAGTACAGGCCAAAAGTATGGACACACCTCATTCAATGGTTTTCTTTATTTTCATGACTATTTACATTGTACATTATCACTGAAGGCATCAAAACTATGATTGAACACATGTGGAGTTATGTAATTATCAAAAAAGGTGAAAAAACTGAAAACATGTTTTATATTCTAGTTCCTTCAAAATAGCCACCTTTTGCTCCGTTTACTTTTTCGCACACTTTTAGCATTCTCTCGATGAGCTTCAAGAGGTAGTCACCTGAAATGGTTTTTACTTCCAGGTGTCATAGTTTGATTACCTTCAGTGACAATCTACAATGTAAATAGTCATGAAAATAAAGAAAACACATTATAATGAGAAGGTGTGTCCAAACTTCACACACCTGTACTGTATATATATATTTCAACTTATTTACGTTGCCAGTTCTATTCACCGAACTGGCATTTTTGTTGAAAATACTGTATTTGCATATCATTCATAAAAATCAAATAAAAATAAAATGGCATAAAATATAAAGAAAAGTGTTTTCTATTAGAGATTTTTTTATGTGATGCGTGTAACAAAATAAAATAAACGTCTTGTTCCCAGCAACACAGTTGAGACAGCACCTCTGCTGATTGCAGCCATGCACTGCACTGTATCTTGTCACAGTTTACATCTTCAAATGAGCTTAGTAAGGTTCTCAATTAGGTCATATGACAATTGTACCTGCTCCTCCAGACCTTTGACCCGGTGCCTGTGAGTGCGCTCTCTGGAGCCCAGAGTCCTCTCCAGGTCCCTGAAGCTGGCTCTCAGCCTCTCGGCCTCCTGCTGAGTGTCATCGCGCTGCCTGGCCAAACTCTCACATACGCTTTGCGACTGTTCCATGTCAGCCATCTGCGTCTACTCATGACACAAACACATACATGCATATTGTATATTAATATGTATACACACACTATATATATATATATATATATATATATATATATATTTTAAGTACATATATTTATATATGTATTAGGATTGTCCCAATACCAATCTTTAGAGTAAAGAATGACTGTACCTGCAGCATGAGGATCTGCTGCTGGGCTTCCTGCAGCTCCTGTTCCGTTGTGTTCAGCGAGCGATCCAGGCGGTTTCTTTCGGCAGAAAGACGCATGGTGCCCTCCTCACACTTCAGCTTCTGACGCTCAACCTGATAAAGGAAGACAAGCATTGACACATTTCTCACTGTAGAACCTTCAATCTACTCAACAATGTTTCTTAGGTGAAACCCCTCAACTGATGTCAACATGACACATTAATTCACTGCTGGCGATGCTGAACATCTTACATTTTTTTTTTACTCCGATACAATATTGGCCAATACTGATCAAAATTGATATCAGCACTATTACCACATGCTTTTGACTAGATATGTTCGATAATATCAGGCTGCCGATATTATCGGCCGATAGATGCTTTAGAATGTAATATCAGAAATTATAAGTATCGGTTCGGAAATGATCGGTATCGGTTAAAAAAAGTAAAATTCATGACTTTCTAAAACGCCGCTGTATGTAGTCGTACACGGATGTAAGGAGTAGTACAGAGCGTCAATAAACCTAAAAGGCTCTGCCTTTACATGACGGTCCAATCACATATTATACCCCCACTACTCCCAAATCCATACCACCTCAACCTCCTCATGCTTTCTCAGGGAGAGCATGTATGAAATTCCAAGCTATTGTTTTGAGGCATGTTAAAAAAATAATGCACTTTGTGACTTCAATAATAAATATGGCAGTGCCATGTTGGCATTTTTTTCCATAACTTGAGTTGATTTATTTTGGAAAACCTTGTTACAATGTTTAAGGCATCCAGCGGGGCATCACAACAAAATTAAGCATGATAATAAGTTAATTCCACGACTGTATATATCGGTATTGGTTGATATCGGAATCGGTAATTAAGAGTTGGACAATATCGAATTAACGTATATCGGCAAAAAAGCCATTATTGGACCTCACTACTTTTGACTTATTTTGTAGTGTTTAATGTTAGAAAAGACTTGATCAAGTGATATGTTGTTGTGATCATGCTGGATGGAAGTGCCTGAGCACAGTCTAGAATGAACAGTATATCATTTTTGTGACAAGGCCGAAAGTTGGATGTTGGGGTGATCCCAGGATGCAGAGAACGCAAGCATTGTGCAGGCAGAAGGTCAGTTAATGAGGAAGACAGGCCTAACAGGAACTAAGAGCTGCTCAAAAAGGTTCATGTCTTCTTATTCATATACTTTTTCAAATGTTCTTGTAATCAGACCATATTTTCAGTATATTAGATTAAATTTTTTTGTTAAAAATCCATCTAATATACGGAAAATATAGTCTGATTACAAGAACATTTGAAAAAGTATAGGACCTAAGAGTGCAACGGAGCACTTTGGCATACAATTTAGGTTAAAACCTAAATAGATAATAGAAATATATATGTTTTTGAAATTAATTGTCAATAAAATTAAAGTGCAAATGAAAGTACAGCTTCACTACTTTAGTCATAATTTTTGCACTGGAGAAACTTTTCTATGACTTTAGTTCCAGACTTCTTCTGTTTGTTTGAGATTGTCATCACTGCCACAAAAGGTAGAAAAGTGTATTACAACTGAGTAGCACTGTGGCCCATTCAGACCACAGCTGAGAAACAAATATTTTTGTTGGCCTTCGAGGGGGCGCTCCCCAGGCCCAAAAATGGGACCCAGCCTTATGGTTAAGAAACACTGCACTAGATAATGACCCAGCAGTGAAGAAGAGAACACAATGGAACTAAATGGAACTCATAAGGAACATGGCAGGACGAGGAACAGAAAGAAAAGGTGCTGCAAAACACAGAGAACAAACAGGAAATACTGATGATCAAATACTTTTGATAGCCCCCCTTAAATATTTTTCTGCTGCCTTGTCTGTATTAAAATCGCCCACTAAAATCCATCCATCCATCCATTTTCTAACGCTTGTCCCTTTTTTGGGGGAGTCGTGGGGTGTGCTGGAGCCTAACTCAGCTGCATTCGAGCGGAAGGCGGTGTACACCATGGACAAGTCGCCGCCTCATCACAGGGCCAACACAGATAGACAGACAACATTCACACTCACATTCACACACTAGGGCCAATTTAGTGTTGCCAATCAACCTATCCCCAGGTGCATGTCTTTGGAAGTGGGAGGAAGCCGGAGTACCCGGAGGGAACCCACGCAGTCATGGGGAGAACATGCAAACTCCACACAGAAAGATCCCGAGCCCGGGATTGAACCCAGGACTGCTCAGGACCTTCGTATTGTGAGGCACATGCACTAACCCCTCTCGCACCGTGCTGCCCCCTCTAAAATTGCTAATGCTAATTACTAGCATAAATAATAAACTGAGCGGTGTAGCTCGGTTGGTAGAGTGGTCGTGCCAGCAACTTGAGGGTTCCAGGTTCGATCCCCACTTCTGCCATCCTTCCCACTGATGTTGTGTCTTTGGGCAAGACACTTTACCCACCTGCTCCCAGTGCCACCCACACTGGTTTAAATGTAACTTAGATATTGGGTTTCACAATGTAAAGTGCTTTGAGTCACTAGAGAAAAGCGCTATATAAATATAATTCACTAAATATGACGAATCCAATGAACATCCATGTAGCGCTGTGATGAGTTGGCGACTTGTCCAGGGTGTACACAGTCTTCCACCCGAATGCAGCTGAGATAGGCTCCAGCAATCCCACGACCCCAAAAGAGACAAGTGGTAGAAAATGGGTGGATGGATCAATCTAGTGCATTTGTTTTAATGCATTTAAAATATGATAGACTGTAACTGGTATGTAGTTATATTGACATACTCTATTTCCATATGTTCAGTTTTACAGTATAATAGTCTTTAAAAGCTCTTTAATGTTATGACTGAGAATACACTCATTTACACCATGTTTTCACAGTGGGGAAAAATATATCTTGGTATTTTAAGTAGAACTAGACGCCTCTCGAACCACTTTTGTTACCAACATTTAAGACATTATCAACTGTGTGATTAGATTAGATAGTACTTTACTTATTCCTTCAGGAGAGTTCCTTCAGGAAAATAAATATTTTCAGCACAATCAACAGGGTTGGAATTGGGAGTTATACCACCAAATGATTCCCGAGCGCGGCCACCGCTGCTGCTCACTGCTCCCCTCACCTCCCAGGGGGTGAACAAGGGGATGGGTCAAATGCAGAGGATAACTTCACCACACCTAGTGTGTGTGTCTGTGTGACTATCGTTGGGACTTTAACTTAACTATGAGAGAACAGTAAATTTACCCCGTTAAACAAGCTGTACACTGACTACTTTAGATTCTATCAGAGAAGAGTGAGGTAGTGTTGAGCTTAGACATGACACTTTCTGTTACCTTATCAAGTGTGTTCCTCAAGGCATTCTTATCCTTCTCCAGCCTCACAGCCTGCCTCTCGGCATCCTTCTTCTCCGTCTCCAGCATGGCGACGGCCCTCTGCAGTCCCCGAAGGCGCTCCTCCACAGCAGCCCGCTCCGTCTGAGCCGTCTGGGCGCCGCGCTGGGCCTCGGTGAGACTGGCCGTACGCTGACGCAGAGCCTGCCGCATAGCAAGAGACAAGGCGTCATTGGTAGACAAGAGAGTGTTTTGCCCTACAGGGCACGTATGGGCTCCACAAATTCTGCCTAGCAACAGGACGTTATTCAAACTGCGGCACACAAAATTTAAAAAACGTGATATCTTCCGCTATATTCTTCACCTCTTGGGCCTTGGTGACCTCGGTCGCCAGTTCTTCACGTTGCAGCTCACTGTGATGCAGCTCGCTCTGCACGTCGTGCATGCGCTCATTCAGGGCGGCCATGTTCCGCCTCGCTTCGGCCAGCGATCCCCGCGACTCGTCGATTCGCTCCTGATAAAACAAGCACACGTTATCAGCATGTTAGCCTTTCGTGCACGCAGACTTTTCTTTATCGCCTACCTGCAGGTGCTGTTTCTCCTGCTCCGTCATGCTCAAAGTGTTCTGGAGAGAAGTCAGGCGACTCTGAGTGGCGCCGTGAGCGGCCGCCAACTCCTGTAGGCTTTGATTAAGGCAGGTGTTCTTCTCTCGCAGCAGGGCTTCGTTTTCTTCTGCTTTGAGCACAGCCTGACTCAGACGGTCCACCTCCCGCAGGAGCAGCGACACTCTGGCTTCTCCGTCTGCTACCTGCAATATGGATAGGACAAAGATATTACTAACTCTCAGCTAAAATGAATTCAAAGAGGATCTCTGATACTTGGATTATATATTCTTCCTGAATCATATTCCAACACATTTCCCTTCTTCATCAATTTTTCTATATTCACCATTAATTTATGAACTATGCGTTTCCATAAAAATTCATCTTTACTTATTACAAAAAATGATATTTTATATTAACCACCACTTCTATGTATTCTTATTTTATTTAAACTTGTTACATTTTTATTGAATGATTTTACACATACTTGCATATTAGCATTTTTTTTTTGCATTTAATCATTTCTTAATCTATATCCACTATTCATTTACGAATCATGCATTTCTGTCAAAAGTTTTTCTCTGGTATATATGTTTTCTTTTCTATTTATATCCAATATCTTACTTTATTTATCAATAATTGTATGTATTCTTATGTCATTCAGTCTTATGATATTATTCATATTTCTCTTTATTTAACAATTTATTCAATTTTATTTGACATTCCACAAGCTACAGTATGGACTGTCAGATTACCCCAACCCACTTTTAGTCATATTTGCATATATATATTTTTTTTACTTCAGCCTTGTTTAATCTATAGCCACCATTTATTTACGAATTAGGCGTTTGTGTCAAAAGCTTTACACTAGTATATATTTATTGTTTTTTTATCTCTGTCATATACAGTACATTACATACTTTATCAATTATAATGAGTATTCTTATATTGTTCAGTCTTATAATATTTATATTTTACTTTTTCTTTTTTTAAATTGCCCAAGCTACAGTATATACTGTCAGATTGCCCTTCTGTTTTTATTTTTATTTGCATATTAACATTTTTTAACTTCCTCCCATTTATTTATGAAGTATGCATTCCTGCCAAAAGTTGTATTGTAGTATATATTAATTGTATTTATATTTATTAATACTTGTATCTATTTTTTATTTTATTGAGTTTAATATTTATATTACTGTTTTAACATCCATATTTCTTCCTATTATTTTCCTTTTTCGTTTCTAACATGTCTTGTCCAGCCACTCAGGCAAATAATGTTGTTGATGGAGATATGTACATATCTATTGTACGGGTTCACTTTCACAAAAGAGACACGTGGGATACTTCTATTGTGGTCTTATTTGTATTTGAATTTTGATTTATTTAAGGTTTGGCACAGCCGGACCATAGCAGCAGGGGATAGAAAGAAGAAAAAAGAAAGACAGATTGTGGTAATAAGAGGAGGATAAAACAGAGAGACAACTATAACAAAAACAATAAAACAACATCAACTAATACAATACGTACAAATATGATAACTAGAATGATAGCAAAGAAGCAGTTAGTGAAGTAAATAGTAATAACACAAAAATGACATCGGACATTATTGCACTACAAATGGAACAATAAAAATACCCATACAAATAACACTAGTGACAATGAATAATAATAATATCAATTACCTCTATTATCAACAATACAATTGTTTCAAATAACACAATACATGTATGTAATGAAAACTTGAATTTCAAAAGAAAGCAGGTACATGGGGGGAAGAAAGAGAAGCAGACTATATTAACCTTATAGATTGTCATAGAAATAATCGGTTAAGCTTAATCAGTGTGCCGTGTTTTACCCAGTTTCCCCTTTCGGGGAGAACATTAATATATGTTTATATATATGTATAACAAGATCTGATAGCTCAGTTACAGCTCATTTTATTACCTATTCTGTGTTATATGTGCTTTATGTTGCACGATTGCACCAAGAAAAATTCCTAGTTTGTGAACCTGTTCTCAAACAATGGCAATAAAAACAATCCTGATTCTGATGTTTGATGAATTGTGATTATATGCATGACGGTATGTATGCATACTGTACGTGCCTGTGTATGTACAGTATGTGTATATGTGTATGTTTGGAAAGTGAATGTGTGTGGGTTTGTTTGTTTCTCCTTTTTTATGAACTCATATTTGTTTTTTTTATTATTTTCCCTATTAGTATTTTATTTCAACACCTTTTACGTCTTTTCTTTCTTTAATGTAACTGATCAAGCGTGTCTGAAACAATTATGTATCACATATTATGATTGACACTGTGACAGTACCTGTTTGAGCAGAGTATCATGACGATCATGCGAGGCCTGGCTCTCGACCTCCCGGTCCCCCAGGCTCAATCTCAGTCTTTGCAGCTCGCCCTCCAGACTCCGCCTGCCTACCTCCACCCTGGTGGCCCGCGTTTCGGCGGACTCCAGCGCCTCCCGCAGGCGCCTCCTCTCAGCTTCCAGACGCATTTCGACAGCTCGCTGCTTGTCCAGTTTATCCTGCAGAAGCAAAAAGTGAAGAAGTTATAAGGATATTTTCTTGTTTGGAGTTTGTAATAATAATAATGGATTAGATTTATACAGCCTTTTTCTAGACACTCAAAGCGCTTCACAGAGAAGTGAGAACCCATCATTCATTAATACCTGGTAATGGCATTGGAAAAAAAATACATTCATGCACGGAGAACCCTAAAGCTAGGCAGTTTGTATTTTGTTCCTTTTCTGTACTCAGAATTAATCAAACAGTGACCTTAAAACAATGCACCAAACTGTGATCATGGTGTACTGTTACACCCTCCAAACAAGACGAGTTGAGTTTATACCAAAATGGATACATGGACGATACAGCAGTGGATTGGGAGAATGTCATGTGGTCAGATGAAACCAAAATAGAACTTTTTGGTATAAACTCAACTCGTCGTGTTTGGAGGAAAAAGAATACTGAGTTGCATCCCAAGAACACCACACATACTGTGAAGCATAGGGGTGGAAACATCATGCTTTGGGGCTGTTTTTCTGCTAAGGGGACAGGACGATTGATCCGAGTTAAGGAAAGAATGAATGGGGCCATGTATTGTGAGATTTTGAGCCAAAACCTCCTTCTATCAGTGAGAGCTTTGAATGGTTGACCAAATACTTATTTTCCTCCATAATTTACAAATAAATTATTTGAAATTCCTACAATGTGAATTCCTGGATTTTTTTTCACATTCTGTTTCTCACAGATGAAGTGTAGCTATGATTAAAATTACAGACCTCTGTCATCATTTTAAGTGGGAGAAATTGCACAATCGGTGGCTGACTAAGTACTTTTTTGCCCCACTGTATGTGCATTAAACTTTTTTTAAACGGCCTGCTTGGCTCCTGTGAAGTGTCAGTCAGTGGGACCGCTAGGAAGCGACTTCCACAGGGAGGTAAGTACATAAAAGAAGAAGACTGAACTGTGTTGACATCATAAATAGATAGTACATTTATTTTAATAAACAGGGGAGCAGTTGAAGCCAAATAGCTAGAGGAGGTAACTATTCTTACAAATTTGTTTTGCATAATGAATAATTTGTGTAAATTTGATGGCTATGAACTAGCCTAGACAATATTGTAATAGATAAGATATGGATGAATTAAACTGTAATAAAGACTTAAAAGGGCAGGTCTGATGAACCAAACCCCTGATTCTTCTGATGATACCAAGAGATCTTGACACTTTATTGGTTATTGAACCTATGTGTTCTGTCCATGACAATGTTTTGTCCACTAGGATACCTAGAAATTTGGTAGATGAAACTTGACTAATTTCGATTTACTCCAATAGAAATTTTAGCCCTCGTTTACTATTAACAAGAAACCATTGAAATATCACTGCCAATCCAAAATAAGCTTCCCTAATGAGGTTTTCCAATTTTTTGTGAGTTAGAATCAAATTTGTATCATCAGCAAACAGAATCGGTGTAAAGCAGGGGTCGTTAACCTTTTTGGCCGAGAGAGCCATGAAAGCCAAATATTTTAGAATGTATTTCTGTGAGAGCCGTATAATTTTTTTTTTTTTACACTGAATACAAATAAATGCATGCATTTTTAAGTAAGACCAACATTTTTAGAGTATAATAAGTCTCTCATTCTTTTTAATAACATTATTATTCTGAAGCTAACCAATAATAAATAAAATACTTCTCATTATTAATGCGACTTCTTGAACAGGTGCGTTAAAAAAAACAGTTGGGTGGATTAAAATGCATGAGAATGTTTTATATTTTGAACATTATTTTTGACACTGTGATTACCAGCGGAATTATTCAATACTTATCGTGTTAAGTAATGTCAGCTAAGATGTATCTGAGAGCCAGATGCAGTCATCAAAAGAGCCGCATCTGGCTCTAGAACCAGAGGTTCCCTATCCCTGGTGTAAAGGCTGAAGATACAGTAGCCAGGTCATTGATGTAAATGAGAAATAGTAGGGGTCCTAGTGTAGACCCCTGAGGAACTCCACATGACATGTTAAGTTTGGGTGAAGAACAACCATTATCAACATAACTAAACAGCCATTTAAAAGTAATATTTTGAAAACCACAGATATGTCATTTATCAAGTAAAATAGTATAATCAACAGTATCAAAAGCTTTAGAAAGATCAAGAAATATGCCAAGAGCAAATTTGTTCTTATTAAGGGCTGTATAGATTACCAACAAGAATCAAGGTACCAGCTTAAGTCCTAATATTAACAGTGATTAACTTTTTTGTTTACATTTGTATGATAATAAGAAATATGACTTGAAACTTTGTGTTTAAATGTTTGATGCTGGATTAGTTCTATTTTCATGATTTCCGATAAAGTTAGTTTTGATACGCCATACGAAGACATTAAAGAAGTAAACGTCTTCAGAAGCTGTGCATGTTTACATTTGCATCCCTATTAGAAAATAAGCATACTGTACATATATAAGATGACTGCTTGAGTCATGAGTTCCGCTAACCATGCAGAAAGATTGTGACATAAGGAGAGCTGGCATGAGACGCCACAAGGAGCGAAAGTCCATCTGCTATTTGATTTTTTTCCGGTGTTGTTGCATGATACATGGTGCTGGCGAAACACAATTGTGCGTACCTGCGTGTGTTGCTTCTCCTTCTCGCAGGCCTGCAGCACACGCTCCAGCTCCTTCACCTGCTCGGCGAGCGCTCTCCTCTCTCGGTCGCCTCTCCTGGCAGCCTCCTCCTGCTGATGGAGCTGCAGCTGAGTGACCGTCAGGCGCTCGTCCAGCCCTCGTTTACCTACGAATGCACGGGCGACAACGTTTGGCTGGTGCACTTGTGAGCAGCAGACGTGACAAAGAGGACACGCACTTTCTTGGTGTTCTTGTACGGTCTTCTGCAGCAGAGTGAGGCGGCTCTGTGCCAAGTCTCCGTCCACACGCAGCTGGTCCACCTCATGCTGCAGAGCCCCCATCTGGCGCAGGGCGTCATCCTTTAAAACAACAGATTTTGTATTTCAACAGTGACAAACCCTTCCAGTTAAGGTTTGTGCTGTTCTCTGCATTACCCGCTCTCTGTGTGCATCGCGGAGCTCCTGGAGGAAGTCTTTGAGACCACTTCTCAGAGTGTCAGTGTCCAGCTCTGCCTGAGGGGGTGAGAGAGGCAGAGGCGTGTCCCCTCGCTCAGGAGACACAGCTCTGGAGCCCAGAGTGTTGTCAGGGGTGCTGGTGTGGAATTCTGTCAGAGGTAAATATTACTTTTAGATGATGGCTTCTAATGGCGGTGAATCCATCGCAACTAGACTGTTCAAGTTGTCTTAGTAGATGTTTCGCTTTTTCAGGCTTCATCATCAGTTACTGCTCTAAGACAGCTCTAGTCTGAGGGGATGGTACAGGATCCAGAGACGTATCCTCTAAGGCAGTGGTTCTCAAATGGGGGTACGCGTACCCCTGGGGGTACTTGAAGGTATGCCAAGGGGTACATGAGAATTTGAAACAATATTATAAAAAATAGCAACAATTCAAAAATCCTTCATAAATATATTTATTGAATAATACTTCAACAAAATATGAATGTAAGTTCATAAACTGTGAAAAGAAATGCAACAATGCAATATTCAGTGTTCACAGCTAGATTTTTGGTGGACATGTTCCATAAATATTGATGTTAAAGATTAATTTTTTTGTGAAGAAATGTTTAGAATGAAGTTCATGCATCCAGATGGATCTCTATTACAATCCCCAAAGAGGGCACATTAAGTTGATGATTACTTCTATGTGTAGAAATCTTTATTTATAAGTGAATCACTTGTTTATTTTTGAACAAGTTTTTACTTATTTTTTATTTTTTTCCAAATAGTTAAAAAATACCAGAACAAATCAGCAATATTGCACCGTTATACAATTGAATACATCAGAAACTGATGACATAGTGCTGTATTTTACTTCTTTATCTCCTTTTTTCAACCAAAAATGATTAGGGGGTACTTGAATTTAAAAAAAATTTCACAGGGGGTACATCACTGAAAAAAGGTTGAGAACCACTGCTCTAAGGCACAAGTGTCAAACTCAAGGCCCGGGGGCCAGATGTGGCTCGCCACTTCATTTTATTTGGCTGGAAATAATATGTAAAATAATAAAGTACTGTAACTTTTCTCATTAAAGAGAAAAAATATATATGCACTCCATCCATCCATTTTCTACTGCTTGTCCCTTTTGGGGTCACTGGAGCTTATCTCAGCTATATTCGGGCGAAAGGCAGGCTACACCCTGGACAAGTTACCACTTCATCAAGGGTTAACACAGCTAGACAGACAACATTCACACTCGCATTGACACACTAGAGACCATTTAGTGTTGCCAGTCAACCTATTTTGGAAGTGGGAGGAAGCCGGAGGGAACCCACGCAGTCCCGGGGAGAACATGCAAACTCCGTACAGAAAGATCCCGAGCCTGGGATTAAACTCAGGACCTTTGTATTGTGAGGCAGATGCACTAACCCCTCCTCTACCGTGCTGCCCCGTATATGTACTCCATATATGCAAATTACTTTAACTGAAATATTGGGACAAACGGTAGAAAATGGAGGGCTGGTTAAATATTATCTAATTATGCAAAAAC
The DNA here is from genome assembly GCF_033978795.1 of Nerophis ophidion. NCBI lineage: Eukaryota > Metazoa > Chordata > Actinopteri > Syngnathiformes > Syngnathidae > Nerophis > Nerophis ophidion. Next base: position 11,618,356 of record NC_084626.1, read on the forward strand.
ATATTATCAAACATTCAAACCATTTTTTTAAATAGAAATACATACTAATAGTAATTATTCAAAAGCAAATTATCCATCAAATTGTGCAATGTAAAAGTAGCAATAGATTTCATGGTACAATTGTGAAATTTACTGTAGTTTTTACTGCATTTTTCTCCAAATGAAAAAAAACAGTACTTTTTCCACTGTAATAAACTGTGGTGCCGTTTTGGCATTTACAGTAATACACTGAAAAATCTACAGTTGTTGATTTGAAAAAAATTAAAAAACACACACACTGGCAGCTCAGGTGCCCAAATTTTACTGTAAAATTCCTGTTTTTTTTTATTTACAGTAAAAAAACTGGGACGGCGTGGCGCAGTGGGAGAGTGGCCGTGTGAAACCTGAGGGTCCCTGGTTCAAATCCCACCTAGTACCAACCTCGTCACGTCCGTTGTGTCCTGAGCAAGACACTTCACCCTTGCTCCTGATGGGTGCTAGTTAGCGCCTTGCATGGCAGCTCCCTCCATCAGTGTGTGAATGTGTGTGTGAATGGGTAAATGTGGAAGTAGTGTCAAAGCGCTTTGAGTACCTTGAAGGTAGAAAAGCGCTATACAAGTACAACCCATTTATCATTTATTTAAAAAACAAATGTACATTTTACAGTAGAATTCTGGCAACTGAGCTGCCTTTTTTTTTTTTTACAATGAATACAACAGTAATGTTTTTCCATTTACAGTAATATACACAAATTTTGAGGTGAAATTATTGCGACTTGCCGTATTTTTTTTACATTTTAGTTTTTTTAATAAAATGCTTTAAAAAAATAGTGTAATAATAGTGTTCAATGTTATAAACGGCCCCCTGGGGCCAAACATAACTGCGATGTGGCCCCCAGTGAAAACCACTCAAAACTAGGGATCGACAGATATTTGGCGCAGATATTTGCCATTTTTACGTATATTGGTATTAGCTTTTTCCTCTTTACAACGACAACAGAACTACAGCAATAGATACAATATATACACACATATACTAGTATTTAGTATTTTAAAAAAATTTAATTTATCTCTGCTTTGCTGCTTTCACCGACTTTCCGTGTAAGAGCTACACTTCTTGCACCGGAAATCAATACATGATGATTTGACACAGCAATTTGCTTCCAATTACAAAATATTTCACAAAGATATGATGACTAAAACATGTTTTACTATAGTGGAAGCTCCACTTACAAACCCTTCATTGTAGGAACCTTTTGATTCACAAACACACAGACCCAATGATTATGTTTTGTTGTCCAAACGTTATTTCACTGTACAAACGTTTTATCCACCCATTGTGTGCCTCGCAGTGCAGCCTTTTTGTGCCCAGCAGCACATTCATTGGGGGCAGGCTGATCGATCTCTGAATCTCTGATTCTCATTCAGTCAGCACAGCAGGGCTGTTCTTAGCTAGAGTGCTAAGTGCTGCTTTGTGTCTTTAGCCTTTATGCAGTTTTTTTCTAGTTTTGCTAGCTCAATATGAGTCAAAAGAACCCAATGGACAAGCAATGTGTGGATTCAAGAAATATCAGCAGCGCCGTCAACACTGCCTCCAAAAAGATTACCCGACAAGGTAAACTCTATTTACTTTTAATCATTGTAGCGATCTGGCTGTTAAAGTTAATGAGTTTTATAATTTCAAACAGTGAGTGCACCACAAGGCTAGTGACTGTGTGTGTGCATGTCGGCAGGAGGACTGCAAATTTATATCTACATTGTTTTTTATGGAGAAATTTTCCTCAAAACTTTTCTATTTAGTAATCCCCGTACAACAGGGGTCGGCAACCCAAAATGTTGAAAGAGCCATATTGAACCAAAAATACAAAAACATATCTGTCTGGAGCCGCAAAAAATTAAAAGCCATCTTACATACAGATAATGTGTCATGAGATATAAATTGAATTATGAGACTTAAAGGAAACTAAGTGAGCTCAAATATAGCTCCAAATGAGGCATAGTAATGCAATATGTACATTTAGCTAGCCTAAATAGCATGTTAGCATCGATTAGCTTGCAGTCATGCAGTGAGTGACCAAATATGTCTGATTAGCACACTCCACACAAGTCAATAACATCAACAAAACTCACCTTTGTGCATTCTTGCGCAACGTTATAAGTTTGGTGGACAAAATGAGACAGAAAAAGAAGTGGCATAAATCACGTCTTAGAAAGTCGGAGAAAGTTAAGCATGTAAACAAACTAGGGTGAGTTCAAGGACCGCCAAAATTAGTAGGACAAAACGGCGCTCGCCCAATACTCGAATCAGTGAAGCATGTTTAATATTAACAGTGTGCTTTATAGCAATTAGGGAGGTTTGTGTCATGTTTGTTCTCCTACAGAAACCAAATTAAAACAAAAAATATGTTTTTTTCCCCTCATCATTTCCATTTTTCATATATTTCTGAAAAAGCTCCAGAGAACCACTAGGGCGGCGCTAAAGAGCCGATTGCGGCTCCGGAGCCGCAGGTTGCCGACCCCTGCCGTACAAGAACCAATTCAGTTTGTAAATCGAGGTTCCACTGTATAACAAAAGGTAGGATTTTAGTTTGAAAGTGTGAATGCATTGCTCGCCACTTACTGCATGATCAGTTAGTTACCTTTAGGGGGCGACAGAGAAGTGCGGAGGGGTGAAATGCTGTGATGGCGTGACATGGGGCCAGGTGATGCGGAGCTCCCTGCCGGGCTCCGCCCCCTAACCCCTCTCGCTCCAATTCCAAGCGTTCTGGTCAGTGTCGACTGGAGGCCACTCAGGCGGAACTCCAGGTCCCTCCTGCTGACCTCGGCCCGCGCCAGCTCGGCCTCGGTGCCTGCCAGGCGTCCCTGCGCCTCGCTCAGCTGCAGGCTATACGCACTGGCCGAGTCCTGGGCGGCCTGAGCGCGCAGGGCCAGGTTCTTGGCCTCGTCCTGCAGCTTCTTCTCGCCACCTCGAGCGTCTTGGAGCTGAGCCGTCAGTTCTCTCTCGCATTGCCGCCAGCCTGACTCGGACTCGGCGAGCTCCTTCTGAAGCAGGGAGAGCTACAAGAAAGGGTGAGGGGTCGGTAAGCAAAAATCATCTTCTGCATCCTCACCTCTCTTTTGAGAGAGTGTCCAGCTGCTTCTGCTTCAGTTAACTTCTGCTTGAAGATAAAAAGCTCCTTCCCTCTCTCCTGCTCTCTCTGCTCCTCCAGGGACAAGCGAGTCTGCAGCTCGGCCACCTCCCTCTCTTTCTGATCCTTCTCTCCATCCAGAATCTTCAGCTGGAAATGTTTGTATTTGTTGTGTATTGCTCAAACTGAAAAAAACAAAACAAAAGTCTCACCTGTCGGCGCAGCTCCTGGAGCTCTCGTCGGGCCTCCAGTCGTGACCTTTCAACCTCCCTCAGGCAGCTGCGCAGCTCTGTCACCTCCTTCTGAGCGCAGGAAAAATTCTCCTGCAGCACAGTCAGCCTCTGCTCCTTCTCCTCGCACTGTCGCTTCACACTGGCACACACTGAGTGAGGACATCCTGAGCATGCACCTTCATCGACTGCTCACCTGATCCTCTCCGTCTCTGCCCCTCGAAGACTTTCCCTCAATTGAGCGTTGGAGAGGCTGAGGGCATCTCTCTCCTTGGAGACGTCACTCAGGCTGCGGCGCACTTCAGTCCCTTCCCTCCGGTAGTTTTCAGCCTCGTCCTGAGCTTGGTTAAGACGACGCTCCGCCTCCAGGATGTCTCGTCTGAGCTGATCTCGGCTCTCCTCGCTGGCGGCGAGAGAAGCCTTGAACTTGTCCAGCTGAAGAGACAACAAACACAATTTACACCGTTAAACTGATGCAATATATTCTTATGTATTTCATGGTATGGACCAGGGGTCCCCATGCTACGGCCCGTGGGCTGGATCCAGCCCGCCAGCGTCCAAAATCCCAAAATCCGGCCCGCAGGAAGTCCCAAGTTAAAAAATATTTACATTTTTTTTTTCAATGGTTATTTTTTAAAATCTGTCCTTTGTAATCCATTTTCTAGCGCTTGTTACTCTCGGTGTCTCCTAGCCGGTCAGGCAAATCATATTGTATAAAAATGCTTTTTCCAATCGATAACATGATATCATCGCGCTCGGAATATATGTATATATATAGATATATTTAGATAGATAGATAGATAGATAGATAGATAGATAGATAGATAGATAGATAGATAGATGTATATATATATATGTATATATATATGTATATATATGTATATATATATATATATATATATATATATATATATATATATATATATATACATAGCGACTTGTCCAGAGTGTACCCCGCCTACCGCCCAAATGCAGCTGAGATAGGCTCCAGCACCCCCCTCGACCCTGAAAGGGACAAGCAGTAGAAAATGGATGGATGTATACATAGTTGAGGTTACTGTGGTTTATTCGTTATCATTTTTAAAATCCCCTGACGAGCAGGGAAACCTGCGAAACAGGCTTGCAGGGAATGAAATAGCCTATGTATGTAGGTATATATATATATATATATATATATATATATATATATATATATATATATATAGCCCATGTATGTATGTATATATATATATATATATATATATATATATATATATATATATATATATATATATATATATATATATATATATAACAGATGCGCGGATAGGCAATTATATCATCCGCATCACCAAAATCGTCATCCACCCGCCGTCCACCCGAAACAACTGTATATCGGGACCGTACCTGCCCGCCAACCGCCCGCTGAATTATATCAGAGGTTGGCCACCTTTTCCACTCACAGAGCTATTTATAACTGTTTCACAGCGTAATGTAGTCAATTGGAACCGCTAACGTTCTCGCGACTATTCAATAACGTTCATCCTGATGACAAGAGTGTGGGCGTGTTGGGAAGCCATCGCCTTAGACACCTTCAACAACATGTACGAACCAATTGTTGGTCCAGCAACAGCTTCCATAATTACACGTTCAGGATTGAAAGGCATACTGGGTGATACAGAGTACACTGATGGTTGTGATATAAACAA